>NW_025743794.1:0-20017 GCF_021292245.1 Micropterus dolomieu
GAAAACCATTTGATTAGCGTCCTTGGAGAGCGGAATGAGGTATGAAAGAAAATGTGTCTAGTGTATTATTATCAGAAGGGATTTTGTTTAAGGAAAGGAGAATGTCATTACTTCATTTGTTTATGGGTTAATTGCACATGTCATTAACATAAAGCAATATTATTTCTGTGAACAATTATAATATATTGTATTTCATTTAAAGGCATGTGATATTTATTTGTCATAAAGGCTTAAAAATATTTCATTTCATATTGGTTGTTAGTCAAATGATTTGTATTGTGTGTAAACATGATTAATATGTGAACACAATTTATGTGCAAATTATTTGTGAAGCTACATAGAAGCCTTTTGTGTTTCTTCTGTTTTATTCTGTAGTTTTCACGGTGTTCATGGTGCATGGTGCACGTTGAGAGGAATAATAAATCGACACCCGTTTGAAACTCTCTGCGTCTTGATCAATAAATCCAAGGGGCCGCTACAGCGGATGAATTTCCTCTGCCTGGGAATGATGGGGAAATGAAAAGTCTACTCCAGCACGTAATTAATTGTGAGCATGTGAATCAGTCATCTTCATAACAGCTTGGAATATGAATTTTTTTTTTTTTAAATTAGTCTTCCATGAGGATCAAACACACAATCTTAAGGCTTTGAACCATGTACCTTAGCAACTGAGCTATTCAGTAACCCTAATCGCCCCTTGAAATTACCATTAAGAAACGTTCTTGCCAACCCCTATGTTAAACTACTGTTTTGTTATCTCGAGATCACGAGAAAATTATCACGTTATCATGGGAAAACGGAGTAAAATAAAGATATGAATCGATTGCCGCTTAGGGCTTCCGTACTTAACATGTTTTCAGTGGTTGCGTGAGCAAACAAGGATACTCAGTGTTCTAGTGGGCTGAGACCATGTGTCTTTGTTTCTGCCTCATACTCCTACAATGCTTGCTCTTGCAAACTTGTATGTACTGTAGCTAACCGATGGCTATAACCAATAGCTCCACAAAACTACTGCACAGCTCAGCCAATGTATTTACATCCACTTCCCTCTTGCCCGTGAGTACTGGCAGACTTCCTTCTGCGGGGAGACAGCAATTTGGCAGGTATACTTTGGTAACAAATAATTTTCATTGAGTGTTCATTTGAGGTCTATGGCTTATCATAACTGTGCCATGATTTCTGGAACAAGATGTTGATGCTGACATTTTCAGATGTGGGTTTTGGACTCTTCGAGGGCCACAAACCCAAACCAAAACAGGCTGGCCTTCTACATAAGACGAAAAGAATGCTTTTTTGGGGGGTATTTTTAAATAACCTGCACCGCTCAGTTTATCCAAATGTTTACTAATCCTGGGGTTTAATTTTAAATCTTATTAAGGATCTTTCTGTGGACATGTGCTATTGCTGTGAACCTCATCAAATTAGTACACATGATATATTTTTGCGCTGAAAATTGATTTATTCCCCAAAATTGATTTATTCCCCATACAGTCTGTGTTACAGGACAGCTTGATCCAGACTGAGTTAATATTCAAGAAAGTATGAAGCAATTCCTAGAACTGTAAGACTGTCAAAACACCATGAGCACATGTACCATGACCTTATGTATGTTTTTTGGAGTGTGTGTGAAAGAGAACAGGCAAGGAAAAGGAGAGAAAGACGGAGAGGGGTGTGAGGAAGTAATATAGATACAGAGAAACTGGGAGAGAGAGAGAGAGAGAGAGAGAAGAATACTGGCATGTTTCCATCTTTTCTCCACTTGGGACTCATGTGGTCACACTTTATCAACATCAGCCTTGGGCAGCCCACCAAAATACACACACATACTTCACACACACACACACACACACACACACCACAATCAAAACATTGGAATGGCCTACATAGAGTTTTACACGCCATGTGTGTTCACTTAGTGTATTACCTCTCTGAATGTACCAATTGTGCTTTTATCACACTTAATCTGCACTTAACTTGATTTATTATAATATGTGCATAAATTAGTGTTTCACCCTTTGTTTCATATAGTGGAGGGATAGATCCTTTTTTACAGCAGTAGTCTGGAGATGGTGGTTGCAGGAGGTCAGCGGGGTTACACACAATTACCCTTAGAAGCTGTGGATTACAACCAGCTAGGCTCGGGGGGGGGGTTGCTTTTGGTGAATCCTCATTCTTAAGGGTCAAACACATAGCTAACACCAAATTAGTGTCTCGATATCCTGGTTTTACTGGATATTTTCCAGTTATACGGTCTCCGTACACTTAGCAGCAGTCTATAAAACTACTACTACTAATTTCTGAACGATTAAAAATACTGTTCCCACACAAGTCAGTCACATCCACATACAATAAAAGATGAACTGGGGAAAAGAAGCTGCTACACAAAGAATAATTGTGAGATTGGTGGGTGATGTCACAGAACACAGTTACGCTCACTGAGTGGCAGAAAGACAAGCAGCAGCGTTAGCTTTAATCAGCTAAAACACAAAAAACACATCTAAAATGGGAAAGAGCTGGAACACTGGCTCTTTGGTAAGCAATTAGGATCACTGTAGAGTCCGACTGCCTTTAATTTGAGCAAATAATCACTTGTTTCACTCCCGGTTTGCTAAACGCAGCCACGGCAACAGATGCTTTGCCACTCAGTCCAGTGTGTTCTGGAAGGGGAAGTGACATCAACGCATACACTCTATAATGGACATCAGACATCATGCAGTATTTAAAAACATTTATCAATAAAACTGTGTAACAAATCAAAACATTTTTTTCACTTTCCAGAATTAACACAAACTATATACAAAAAGTACATTTGAGGTTGATGGAAATTTTGATCTGATGATGGCACTAGATGAAAAGTCAAGGGGTCATTCATGTCAAAAAGCTACATGGTCGGGAAGCAATGAATGTGTATACAAATAGATGCCAATTCATCTTGGATAAGTGAAAACTTTGACATGCTCGTGACTCCAGAGGAAAAGTCAGAGTATGACCAAAGTCATACATATGAGAGTCGCCGTCTGGACACCATGAACATCTGTGCAAAGTTCCATGTAAATCCATCTAATGCTTGTTGAGACACAAACAAAAAAGTCAACCTTATTGTGGCTCTAAGAGAAAAATCAGGTGGTCACCAAAGTCTTTAGAGTACATCCTTTGAGGAGCATGAACGTCTGTACAAAGTTTAATGTAAATCCACCCAAAAGTTGTTTAGATATTTCAGTCTGGACCTAAGTGGTGGACTGACTGACAGACCAATATTACCATCCTTAGCGCCAAGCCCCTAACTTGGCTAAAAACACAGTAACAATGTCCTGCATCTAAGGATAACTATAGCAAATATTAATAATAATAGTATATATAAATATGCATAACTCCCAACATATTCTTGAGCTGAGTAAGTAAACTGTACTTCTGTACACAGAAGTTCTCTTTTTCCTCTACTGGTTTTTGAGGATGTATGGTATTTATATAACAGACTGTTCCTAGAAATCTAGAGTACCCCATTCCTGAAATTCACTGATCCACAGCCCAGGGCACAGGACCACATCACAAAATGTACACATGCCCTCACCCAGACACACCAGATCTACAGTACACACATAAACACATACTTGTTGTGTACATGTATGAAGTACATACAAGAATATGTTGTTCCACATGAACAGGTACACAACCAGTGCACACAAAAATATACACTTCTAACTTTTACACTGCTAACTGCACATAAACATACACACACAAACACACAAACCTGACTACATGGGAAGCCCCCCCCATCAACCTCACAGGAAGTGCTCCTCCCCTGGACTCCAATTGGCTGCCACAATAGCCAATAGGCAGGGATGCCCAACTAGGAGTGGAGTTCTGGTTTTGTTCAAGTATCTTATTTGTAATGTCCGTCTGTCTCTTCGTCTCTTGCCTATTTGAATTTTTTTTTTTCCTTCTGTATTTTTCCAAGGCTCTCTCTGCCTGAAGGCATCATCTTTCTGTTTGGTTTTTATGGAACTGTCATTTAGGCTGAGGGAGTAGGAAGAGAGCAGAAAAGCAGATGAAGAGAAACAGATAGCGACACAAAGAAGAGGAGTCAGCATGAAGGGAGGAAGAGAGGCGGTAACAAAGAGTTGAGTTGTGTTTTCTCTTGCTGGCTTACTGGCAGCAGAACAGTGTCTGAGTTACTACTGACAAATGGTTTTTACTATAATTATGACCCGTATTTTGCCTAAAAGTAGGAGCAGGCCCGAGATAACTTTTCTCATGAAGCTTTTCATTTTAGTAACTAAGCGCCATGATTTGTTATAAATGTCTGATTTGAAAGGATTTTCAAAGGACAAATCACAGGTCACTTGGTCGATCTCCCTGAGCAGAGGTGAAATCTCCTGTTAAAGGTATAATCCTTACGATTTCTTTATATCAAACCCCATTTTAAACAGTTAATAGCTGATGGATGTATTTGCGTTCTGCTTCTTCAACGCAGAAGCATAAGAAATGGAGATCCATCTGCTTGCCCTCCAAACAATTGCCTCCAAACACTCAAGTCATGGTGCAGAACTCCACTGCTGAGTTTATCTGGAGTTCTGCACCGCAACTTGACAGCGCAGAGCATGAATTCTACCCTTCTGTCATTTGAAGTCATCGTTGTGTGTCATGTTGCCAGTGACGCAAAAGACAGAAATCCAATTTGACTGAAGAAGAAGAAGAAGAATTACATTATTAATCTTTCTGAAATCTGATTGGAATCTCAGTTCAGACCACCTCAAAATGGAACTTGGATCTGATTTGCAAAAATGGCATTTCATGTGTTTTTTTGTGTCCACACTTTCTAAAATTAATCTGGATACAATTTGGATATGCCAAAAAATGTTTTCGGCTGGCAGTCTGAACAAAACCAAAAATTGTAACTTTAAAACTGCACTAATAACAATATTTCTACATGAACAATGAGTCAGTTGACTAGGTATAATATAAAAGGCGTTGTTAGTGATAAACCCTAGTCTAGAGTTCCTCTCAACTCTAAGATGCATTTGAGCATTAGCAATGCTTTTAGCAAGCTTTAGTTTTATGGCCCACAGCTTTACTGCTGTGGTCTAGTCTCACCACTCTCATGTTTCCAGCTGTAGCAGGCAGCCAAAAAGCTTGAAAACCAACTCAACACTACCTGCCCAGCACAAAAGAACAAATACACAAAGTTAGCGACTAGCTGGTGTCATAGTGGCGCATTTAGCAGCTAAAGAGCCTCATATTTCCCATCATGAGAGCAGAGATAAAAACAGAGCTGACAATGGGAGCTAATATTAGCCAGAAACACGTTTCCAACTGAATACCAATGTAACTCTGTGTGTCCTAGGTGTGTAACTCAGCAACTGTTTGCTAAAAAAAAAATTTAAAACTAACAGTGAAAAAAGTTTCCACGGGGGCCTTCATCGTGGAAATACTGGGGATTTGCTTGTTGTGAAACCATTAAATTCTAAAAACATCACATTATTGTCAAATATTGACAAGCCAAACATCACCTTTTGACATTTTCTGTGTTTGTTTTGGGGGACACTGGGGTCAGCACGTGAAATGCTGCATTCCAGCCAGCTTACTTGTTTGTCTGTATATGTGCGTGCTTGACGACGGGTGGGGGTGGTGGGCATGTCGGTGAATATACTTACTACAGTGGACAAAGCTCAACTCAGGCACACACAAACTGTGCTGGAGTCAAAACATTTATTGGGAAAACTTTGAACATGGAAAGACATAGAAAATAGGGAGGAGGCTGTTATCCACACACATGCACAGACCATTTCTGTCCCCTTCACCCACATGCAGTAGGTTTCTTAGCAAAGCTGGCATGAAAAAACGGCGTTAAAATGTTGTGTGTGAGTGTGTGTGTCTGTGTGTGTGTGTGTAATATGGCCCATACTTTATTATGCGTCTCTCTAACAAACCTGTACCCTGCTGTGTCCTTTATGTCACATCTGAGTGAACCCACATGTCATTTTAAAACACCTCCTCATCCTTTTTGATCATTCCCTTCTTGCTGTTTTTCCCCTCTTCCTCTCCTATTTACTATCACATAAATCACGACTTGCTTCTTGACTCCACTTACTGCATTCTGCTTCGAAAGATTGAAAAACAATACAGCATCAATATTAAAACTATACTATAAATAAAATGAATTACAATCAAATAAAATGTGATCTTTAACCACCTTTCTGTAAACCATGATCTCTCTGCTTCCTTTCATCTGTTTATCTGCTGAGCTCTTGTTGTATCTTGTCTCTCTGTGATGGCCAAAGTGTCATCTTCCTGTTATCCTATGGAGGGCGAGCTGTTATATAGCAGGACTGAAGCCTCAGTAATTGCTGGGTAGGATGTAGACAGAAATCCATTAGTGTGTGTGTGTGTGTGTGTGTGTGTGTGTGTGTGTGTGTGTGTGTGTGTGTGTGTGTGTGTGTGAGTGTGTATGTGTGTGTGTGTAAGAGACCCCATTCAAGTTTTAGACCTAGAGAGTGAGGACATTTCTTTCTGGTTCTCATTTCTGTTTGAGAGACATGTAGCATTACGGTTAGGGGCTAAGGAGTGCAAAAACATACATAACAGTAGTAGAAAGTGTGGAAAGTAACTTGGGGCACTTACTCAAGTACAGTTCATTTTACTGAGTTACTATTACAGATTATCATTTTACATACAAATCAAATTATCAGTTTATGATACCTAAATGAAATTTGATACATTGGTACAGATTAAACTACCCAATAATATATAAAGTAGTCCACCTAGACCAGTTGACATCAGATGCATCATACACATAATGCATCTGTGATAATGATCCAATAATATAAGATATAACAAAATATAACTCTGACAAGGGCCATTCTGCTGCACAATGAGTACTTTTACTACTTTAAGTACATTTTGCTTAAAATACCTCTGTACTTTTACTTTTAAGAAGTACTTTTACAGTGTTGTAGATAACAGACATTGTGTACCTTCATGACCTTTAAATCTTTACATTTTATTTTATGTTGTTATTAACTTCTAAAAAAGTAAAGCGCTGTTTGTGTGTGTGTAAAAAGCACTGGGAAAATGAACAACCCATACAACCTCAGTGACCTATGACTTTTGATCTCTCACCCCCAGTGTTCGGACACTTGACCACACCAAGTGGGAAGCTTCCGGTCTGAGACGCGACGCCAATGCGGAAGTCCCTTAAACCTGCATTCTATTGAACGACCAGCAGGGGGAAAATCTTCTGGTTGCAAAAAGAAGTCCGGTTCCATTAGAAATGATGGTAAAATGACCCTACTCACCTGATTTATTACCTCAGTAAACACTTTCCTAACGAGTTTATGGTCTCAATCACTAGTTTCAAGTCTTTTTCAATACAACATGATGTTCATTTAGTAAATTATGGTCCTATTTAGAGGAAAATAGACCATAAAGCAGAGTATGCTTCAGGGCGGGATTATCTATGATTGACAAGACATTACCATGGTGACCTGTCAATCAGGCTAAAGGTATAAGGAGTTGGCATTTAGTTTTAAGACTGTTGTTTGCTAGACAAAATTAGCCGGTTAATCAGCCGGTTAAAATGACTAGCTAGCTGGCGCCACACACGGCCGTTAGCTCCACCGTCTCGTCCAAATATGGTCATGTCTAGGGTTGCCACCTTTGATTTGTGAAAAACACTTTTGTTTTTGTTTTTGTTTTCTTGTGGCACTCCCTTACGTACGATGCTCTCCCTGACGTAGATGCACTCCCTGACATAGAGGCTCTCCCTGACGTAGAGGCACTCACTCTGGACTCCTTTCTACACTAAATACATACATTAAATACACTTTTGTATAAACATTGTGTAAACATATACTAACTGTATAATTATAATCTATTATAAAATCTAATCATTTGTCAAATGATAGGCTATACTCCCTTTAGCAATTAAAACATGATTAGATGTATTATAATAGATTATAAACAACTTTGTTTTGTTTTTGTTAACTTAATAAATAAATAAATTTGGGCAACCTAACACTGACATTTCTCACCTCTTTTTCCATGTGTATTTCTCATCCCTTTTTGCTGCCTGCAGAAGTCCCGACTGTCCCTCAATGAATGCATGATAATTTAAAGTTTAATCTAACTTGAAGTTCGGCTTTGACCAACCCCACTGACATCCTGTTCCTTTTGTCTGACCAGACATCCTCCATGTGGCTAAATACACGCTCAACATAGGCGTTGCTGACAGGGACAGAAAAAACAAATGATACCACTTTGAGCAATTCAGTTGCTGCTTTCTCCTTCTTGAAAAAAAAAAGCCTATTTCTTGTCTGGTGCCAGCTTTTCTGGGATGCTTTCAAATACATCGCTCAGTACAGTGTAGTTCTGATACAGTTTGTCTTCGTCAATGCTCAAAGCTAATTTGTTCACCAGTCACTCGAGAGCATCCCATTCCATTGGACCGCTCAGTCGCAGACAGCTAGCGTTAGACATAACTGGATCATCAAAATCAAAGTTAGCCTCCAGGTATTGAAGCAGTCTTTTCAAAGAAGCTGTCGACCCGTGTTGCATACTCCGTTTGGTCTCTTGCACTTAGTTTTCGGAATGCTTGCTTTGTTTTACTACCATAAAATCTGTCTGCACAACGCGAGATTAGTTGGCTGCGCAATCGGCTAATTACTCCGTGAACATCCAGTAGAGTAGCACTCTCATTTTCCAACTTCTGAATTGCGCTGTCAAATTCCTGCATTACATTGTGCATGAGCAACAGGAAGCATTCAGACACCGTCACATCATCCTCATCATTGCTGTTGGCAGCATCAGCACCACTTCTGCATACAACCTTCCAGATAATGTCAGGACAATCCTTCTTTCCCAGTGACAAAAAATAACACTTGAGGGCAGGCCAACACTCCAGGATCTGTTGAATTGCAGACAATAGAGATAACCAACCATGTTGGAACATGCCTCAGTATCTCTTTGTACTGTACTGAAGTAAACTCGCAAAGCTCTTTCAGAGATTCGACTTTTTTGGCTGAGCATGATAATTCGCTGTAGATTTTTAGGACAATGGATTCAAAATCATAACCTGCAGCGCTGGCGTTTTTCAGGGTGTTGTGGATCAAGTGGCATTTGCAGTTGCCCTTTACGATGTGTGGACTTTCAGTTTTTGATAAACAGAATTATGCTTGCCAAAATTTACAGATGCATTGTCAGCACCATATGCACTGATCTGGCTGGTACACAAGCCATTTGTTTCTGTAATATCCACAATTTGTTCGTAGATAGCTGTGCTGGTTTCATGGGGGTCTTCGTAAAATTCCAATAGCCCATATTTAACACCCTCATCTTTGTGGAAATATTGGACTGTATATGGATATAGTTTGGCGCTCCTTGAGTTTGATAGATCAGAGCAGACACTGCTAAGCTCCGCTACTGCTATCCTGTCTTCCTCTGGTGAACCTTTCTTTGTCATAAACATTGCAATGGCTAGATTTTTGCGTTTGCTTAATGCAAAACTCTGGTGCTTCTTTGTTTTTGCATGATTTTCCAGCACTGTTTTTCCTTCATATTTAACTGAAAATTTGGCAGGACACAAGACACAGGTAGCAGAGAACGGGTCTCCTTGGGTGGGCCTTACTCATTCAGAAAAGTTTTCTCTTTTCGCCCCGTCTGAGTTGTAGGTTGTAAATCGACACTGGTGGTTCATCCGATTTTGTTGTGTTATCCTCCTCATCCGTCTCTCCCCCCATTTCACAAAACTGACTATATAGAAAGTTTTTAAAAAGCTAACTAGCAACTGAACTCACACTGTTTTATCCTGGATGTGTGGATGCGCGTGACCGAACGAAAGCACGGGCAGTTGCTAGGCAAAAAGTTGAGCTTTGTATTTCTGCTACCAATCAAATAAAAGTAAACACATGGCATTGGCCAATCCACTGTTTTACCCGTTTTTACCCATTTACGGACACAGGATTGGATGTACACTTCCAAGAAGAAAACACAGTTACAGAAATGGTTTAATTTGAAACCAGGAAATTAGAAGTACAGTTTCTGTCCGGTGGTGAACGTGCGATGTGCCAGCTGCGCTAAGCTGCCTCGGGGGTGTGTGGGGGTCTGGGGCTCGGGGTTTTGGAGCCTCTGGATCTGGGGCGGGTCTGCGCGCTGGGGGGGCTGGGCCCCCCTGCACCGGTCCTGGGGCTGGGCGGGTTTGTCGCTGACTCTGGGGTGCTGCCGGTGCTAGAGGGGCTCTTGCTATAAGCCCTGGGCTGGAGGGACCTGGCGTCCTCCTGCTTAGGGGGGTGGGGGACAGGACTGAATGATGGGGCCAGTCAGGTATCTGGTCCCAGTGAGGAGGACCATTCTAGCCTCCCTATGACCTCCCTCACCTTCCCCCCTTTGGTCATGTCTCACAACATACACCCTTAGGACTCTGGGGGGCGGGCAGGCTGCAGGGCGTTTGGTGGGTGCGGCTGCTTTATTGCGGCCTCGCCCTTCTTCCTCCCCCACTGGTCGCCCCTCAATTTTAATTACACATTAGACACAGAGGGCTTGGGGGGTGGGAGGGGCACGATGGGAGGCTCCACTACCTGACAGTTGTGGGGTGCCTGTGTCACAACTACCCTCCAATTTTAACTGTACCTTAGTTACCACACACCTTATCTTTACTCCACCATACAACACTTCACAATCCATGACATGCATCCAACACAAAACAATACTTTTACAGAGGCAGGTAGAGGGGTCAAAGGAGTGGGGGGGATTCTCATTGGCCTCGTGTCTTGCCCCTTGAGCCCCGGGGCATCGGGGGTGCCGTGGGGTTGGTGACGGCCTTGCCTGATATGGGGTGGGTTGGGGGGGGGGGGGCTCTCCTGGCATGGGGGCCCGCTCTGGACCTAGGGATCTGGGGACTCGGGCTTCTGGCTTTTGCTCATTTCTGGGCGGATGGTGTGTCCCTGGGCCTGGGGGCCCGTTGTCACCTGGGCCTACTTCGGGAGGGGTGGGGCTCCCGCTGCTTCCCCCTGCCGGCTCTCTCACAGTGGGGGCATTCTGGAGTCTTTGGGGCACATGGCCGGTGTTGTCGGGGTAGGTTTTGGTGCTCCTCCTTGGTGGCTTGACTGGGGGGGCTGGGCCCCCGTCCGGGGATGAAATTGGCCTCGGGTTCATGGGGCTCGGGGGCTGCTGGTTCTGCCTGCACTCTGGGGAGGGATGCCTCTGGCTGGGCTGGGGGACTGTCGGGCTGGGGGACTGCCGGATTCTCCCGCGTTATCGCTCCCTGGCGGCAGGGAGCTTCCTGGCACGGCTTTCTGCTGTTCTTCCTCGGGGCGAGGTGCAGCTTGCCCCGGGACATGCGGTCTGGGGTCCTTTGCGCTTTGTGGGGTCGCGGGGTGCCCTGGCTACTGAGGGTGGGGTTCTCTGGGCGCTGCGCAGGTTGAAGGGCTGGGATTGTAGGGCGATTGTCGATGCATCTTGATGCAATGTGCTTTTTCCCTGTGCAGGGTCTCTGGATGGCTGCTGGGCGTTTAGTTTGTGCATTGGAGTCCGGGGGAGGCATTTCCTTGCTGGCTTGGAGGGACCAGTTTGCGCCCCTGGTTTGCTTCATTGGCATGCTTCCCCATTTCTCTGTCGGCCAGTTGTTGGACCCCTCTGGATACTGAAGTATAAAGTTAGTTTTCGGGATGTGCAGTGTGGGTGCGGGGCAGGGCTGTGCTCCGGATTATTCTGGGCTTGTGCCTGGAGTTCTCGGTCCTTGACGGGTGGGTGGATTGGTGGTGGCATGCAGCTGAGCTGGTTGATTTTGCCTCGTTGCTGGTTTGGCTGGTGTTGCACGGCGGCCTGGGGGCGTGCTGTGCATGGGGGATGTCGGCTGGCGTGGGCGGCCTTAGTTTTTCTCTGTTTTTGCTTTCTGCAATCGGTGTTTCCCTCTACTATTCCCTATTGTCCCCACCTTCCATCCCTCTTCTCTTACAGGTGTTTCTCTTTCTCTGTACTGTCTGTTTGTGCCCCCCCATCCCCATGTCTGCCCCCCGGTCTGGCCTGGTGACAAATCAATACATAATTAAATAAATAATAAAACAGACAAAGGAATATATTAATGCTCTCTTGTTAAAGTAAAATCTGTCTGGCACAATATGGTATCCAGCTCATCATACTCTATACCAGGCTGCTAGGCAGGACAGGTTTAAAAAAGAAACAGGTGACGTCACGATGATTACGTCCACTTTTTATATACAGTCCATGGCCCACACACAGGCCTACATGCAGTGCCACAATGTCACCCACAAGACCAGAAAACCAAGTTAAAAACTATGATTTAACATGACACATACAGACACAGAGTAACTGGTATATTTGACGACGTGTGTGCATGTGTGTGCTTCTGTGAGTGTGTGTGTGTGTGTGTGTCTGCATTTGGACTCCAATCTGCCATCTGGAAGTAGGGGAAAAAGCGTGGCAGTAATCTAATATCAGTTGACTCTGCATTCCTAACCATAACCACATGAGAGTTTCCCATATCAGTGAATCAGCCAGCTGGCTCCTCCAGCCCTGCAGGGGCATCCTAAGGAAACCTAACAAAGGGACACACTTCCAACTGAAAGATTTTACATACATGATATAATAAGGCCTTTTTGCTATGTTGCCTGTCACCCCGGAGGGGGAGGAGGAAGAAGAGCAGTATGAAGAGGAGTAAGAGGTGAAAGAAGAGGAACAGTAGGAGTTGGAGGAGGAAATGTGACAGGAGGAAGATGAGGAGTAGGAGGAGGTGGAGCATGAGTAGAGTGGAGGAGGGGGGAGGAGGAGAAGGGAGGAGGAGGAGGAGGTGGAGAACGAGAATCTCTGGGCTGTCCCAGACCAAAAACAGGATGCTGGGGCAGAATAATTTGTTGTTTGGTGTGTTCTACTGTACAGCACACTAAGAAATAAAAAATGTGTGCAAATGTGCATACATTTGTTATTTCTTTTGTTGTGTTCATCATGTGAAAAGGTTTTTGAGGGGGAGAACCACATGCAACATTACTAACAACCAGTTTTTGTAGTATTGTTTTGAATTTATCTCACCAGTGTGTAAAACTGTGTTGTTGTGTGTGTTTTTGAGGGCTTGTGTATTATGTCTGAGGGCAAAGTTTGTTTTTTCAGCAAGATTGAATGGTTTTGAGTAGAGAGCTTCATTTGACCTGAAAATAGGATGTTTGGGGAATTGGGTGTGGGGTTGTGGATTTGTATTTAGAGTTTCGAGAAAAAGAGGCATCATTTTAAGAAATGTGTTTAAGCAATTGAGAAAAAGTGGCCTTTTTTTTTTATATAAATCACTGAGTAAATTGATGAGATCTGGGAATTCAACACCATAAAAAAAATAGTCTTACATGACAAGAAGCACGAGCAGTCAGATAATTAGACATGCTTTAAACAAACCCCCACCAATGACAAACCTACAGCATTTGGGGGAGAAAACAAAGGTCAAGAGTGCTCACTCTCAATTTTACCTCCAATACATTAATTTTAATAATATGGCAAAACAGTTGACTTGTTTTCAGTCAGTCTGACTGATTGTGTTTCTTGCCCTGTTGGTCTTTGATGTTATAATAACCACTAAAAATGAGGGTCAGAAGAACTATGAAAATAAGACCCAAGTTGTAATAAACAGGAATTATCTAGTTGATTAAAACATCTATTTAAGTTTTATGTTAAAAAAATACTAATCTAACATATTGACTCTGTGTTTAGGAGGCAGCTGTCTATATTATGAGGCAGACTTTGACAATGGCGACATGTGCAGGTCACAAGTTGTGCATGTGTGTGTGGTGTGTGTGAAGAGGAGCCCATAAACACCTCGTTCTCCTCTGATGTCAGCCATGCTGGAAGAGTCTGTTGCATAAGAGGTTGACGTAAGTTGCGTAGTGTTATAGCATGATCTGGAATGCTAAATACCCTTGAAGAAATGTATGCCAGATGTGTGTGTGCCAGGACGGTGTGGGTGTGTATCACATGCCAGTAGTGTGTGCACCATCAGTGTGTTCTTAAACACATTACATGCTGTCATGGCAACATTACATACACACACACATAAACAGAAATGTTCTGTTAACTTCTGTGTTGACAAGCAGGAATGACAAGACCAGCCTGAGTAACCTCACTGCTTTAGAGCAAGTTCAAATCTGAAAAATGTATATCTTAGTCGGACTGGTGTCAAGGAGACTTCTTTTGGGTCTAATTATAATGACAGAAGATTTACACTTTCAGCTTCAATGTATAACCTTGTACTGAAGCTTTTTTTCATGCAAATATAATATTTTTTCAACAAAGTGTCCAGTAATGCTGTAGGTTACTGCACTTTACACATAAGAAAGAATTTGTACTGTAGCATATGGTATAGTCTCTAATTTGATCATTTTCCTAACCTGCATTTTTTAAATTGCATCAACACTGTTGGATCTACAGTGGAATCAAACAGGTCTGCAGCTGATCTAATTTTCACAAACACATACACAAATTCACAGTTTCATTGTTCAAGTTTTTTTTAACAGCAATGAAAAAAGGGAGAAACTGCTCAGGAGAAGAAAGAATTTGTACTGTAGCATATGGTATAGTCTCTAATTTGATCATTTTCCTAACCTGCATTTTTTAAATTGCATCAACACTGTTGGATCTATTTTTTTGTAAAATTCTAAATTATTTGCAAATCTTTACAGTTTTCTTGATATTGTTTTCAAGGTCTGAATGCTATTTTACTGTCCATGGTCCTGTTATAGTCTTAGCTTGGCTTCTTAGACTAATCCCTCTGCTAAACGCACAAAGATGATTTTGATCTTCTCATCTAACTCGTGGTAATTCTGCAAAGAAGCACATTTCCCCAAATGTATGTAAATGTTCTGTATAGTTTTTCAAGTATTGAGTATCAGTTTTGTTTTTGTTGGCTCTTTGAGCCTTATTTGATCTCGGTACTACTCGGTAGCTTTTTTTGCACAACATACAATTCTATTATTTACCACCAGATGACACCAACTATAGGTGAACGAACACATACAGACACACACTAAATCATATGCCCTGCAATTACTAGTGGAAATGCACATGTACTTTAGACAACGGTATATAAAAAGCCATTGGTTCCCTCCAGGATGATTTGTGGAGTTGTAAAAATATACCACTCATTGTTGAGTGTTTTTATTACAGGGAAGGCATGTTTGGAGAGTGGATGGACTGATATCAAAGAGTCTTTGTGAGGCCGAAGATGGCAGCCATAGCTGGAATTCCTTGTGCTTCTTTGGGGTGTTTAACCTGTCATAAAGGTGCATATGGCTATGCACACTACTAGAAATAACTTGTTGCAGTCATTTTGCAGTAATAAATAAAAACTAATAATACAGTCGCAATGATTTCATCAAGCTGTTAAAATGCTTTTTTTTTTCTTGCACCATCTTTCAAGAGGTCAGAGGTCAAGGACCTTCAGGGGCGCTAATGTTTGCAGACCTTCCCTTTGAAGGAATGTTCCCTCTAAACACCTTTGCTGCAGCACACCAGTCATTTCAAAGTAAAACTGCCCATGGAACAGTGTTTACACTGAGAGTTAAATGTTTCACTGAAAAAAATGCTTAACTCGTGTTTTGTATCTTGTGAGACTGAAGTTTAGGAGTTATGTTGCAGTGCTGTATTCTATGCAGTGAAGACAAACGATAATGATAAAAGAGTGGTACCTTAATTAAAAAAACCTTACTGTAAATTACATTTGCAGGTAAATGTAATTTACAGTAAGGTTTTTTAATTAAGGTTCTTTAACAAGTAAAGGTCAGTAACATCCAAGTTGTACTCCAGAAGATTTGAGAGTTTGGATTTCTTAAATGTGTTTACCTGACACACCACACCCTAAGCTATATTATAATCACAATCTCAAAATATTATAGTTACTAATTTTTATAGGCTTATTTTTTTTCTAAATTTGAACAAATGAATGACCCCACTACAAAAAGACTCTGTAAAACTTATTTTAAAATTGCCCAAACATACACCATTAAACATACAGTATGTGCAGGCGTTTGGAAGGGCTCACTGTGCCACTCGCTTTAGAGCCAACTAAAGTGCGTTAGAATTAACAGAATGAGGGACAATTGTTGAAAGTAAAAGAAAAGGAGTTGTGGAGGGCATGAGGCTGCTGAGCAGGAGGAAACTACATGGAAGTTTTTATCTGTAATATTTCCACCATTCAAATGAACAGATTGAAGGTTCAGGGTTTGAGTGGTTGACATCACACGCAGAGTGGGGTTAAACTCTACTTAAACATTTCTCTTCAACTTAATCTCTTTCTAACAATCTAACTATCTAAGCAGACGGACTTAGACATTTGCCATTATGAGCCTCTATTTACCAATGTTAATGACACCACAAACACATAATTCAGTTGCGTGCAGAACTGCCACTGTATTACGCAGAAGGCTTAAAGGCACATGGTCATACTGTATGCACAGGCAGACATGTTGATTTGATTGATGAAGCAGCCAAGTTACAGCCAGTGTTACTGAGGTTCCATTCTCTATCTTCACCCACTTTTCAGAAATTTACACTTCAAGCTGTCTGTGTAAAATCACTAGTTTATCCTGTAATTAACACCTACAGTAACCTACCACTCCTGACATTCATAAAATATTTTTTTTAAATTCAAAATCCACTGTGTGTTTGTTTGTATACGTGTGTGCAGCATGTGTGTGGGGTGTGCGTTTGGCATGCTCTAGGTATGAGAATAAAAATCACTGAAGCATCAGAAACAGCAAGAAACCTGTTAAATAGTTTAATCATATGAGTCATGTAACAACCCCTGTGATTACACAATGTGTCCTAACAGTGTTTGTGGTTTGGCGTAATTATGATTCATTGACTCGAGAAGGCAGTTTGCCACAAAATGATCTTGACTTACAGTCACTTTGGACTGTCTGTATCCAAAGCAAACAAAGAGTGTGGGACAAGGTCACTGTCTCACTTTCTCTGTGTATACACACAGCTGACCCTAAGATCGACTTTGTTGTTATGTGTATGTCTCACTAGCCTAAAACACAAGTTAATATGTGTATAGAAAAACAAGTGGTAATTTTTTCATTCATGTGGAACAGTAACAGCAGGTGGAAAACGCACATTTAATTTCATTTTGTCAGTAAGTCAACAGGCAGAGTGTGTGCATGACACGAGTAAATCATACACGATAAGATGCAGGTCAAAGGTACACATAGCCACTGCCTGGAGGTGGTGAAGTGTGACTGTGTGTGTGAGTGATCCGAAAGAGTACTGTCAGAATATTTGCATATGTCATGTAAACGAAGTGTAATTATACAGGAGCACATGCACGCATGCACATCTGTGCTTCCTAATTGCAAAACATACCTGTACATAACGTCCTGATAATGCTCTGTCCACACTGCTAAGTAAAAATACTCAAAACACTTTAACACACATGGACGCAGTGTTAGTTCCAATGAATGTATGACAGCAAACCTTTC
The DNA here is from genome assembly GCF_021292245.1 of Micropterus dolomieu. Lineage (NCBI taxonomy): Eukaryota > Metazoa > Chordata > Actinopteri > Centrarchiformes > Centrarchidae > Micropterus > Micropterus dolomieu. The sequence goes on from NW_025743794.1 coordinate 17,469, forward strand.
ATTACCCTATTGCAGTAGCTATACTCCGGTGTATTTACTGCAATTCAGCAGCCTATTTGCACACACAGGGAAGTTAATTTACTATAGTAATAAAAGCCATGAAGATAGTCTTCATTGCAACAACTGTATGGGTAATGGGTTTATACCAGAAGTATACTTTTAAAGAACTTCCTCTGCAGATTTTATACAACTGTTTTTATCACACGTATGCCCAAAGTAAGAAAAGAAAATAGGAAAAAGCACAGTCTAGCTCCCTGGTTACCACACCAGTTTGTACTGCTGTGGCAATGTGGTAATGATCAACAAGGATCTAAGACCCCTGTCATCAAAGCTACCTCAACAACCACTCGTAATCTCAGATTACCACAAGACTGTGATGCACTACCACCGCTGAAAATTAAGGGTTTAATCGTCATGATGGAAGTTTTCCACTGAGACAAACCACTCACCATTCAGTGACACATCTGCTTTATGTTTTCACAAACATACAGTAGTTGCACATCCTCACTATCAGTTTAAATAAACTAATTTGAATCAATTTGCATTCAGCTACATGTTTCTTTGCAGGCAGTGTATTGCCCATCACATAGCTCACAAAAACATATAGGTAAATTTAATGATGCAGTGTGTCCATTTATCCATCGAGCCACATGTCAAACACTTTGGGCAAGAAAACCCTACATACAGACATTTGAAAATGAAATGCATTAACCACATGTCAACGCTTAGTGAGGTTCATTACAAATTGTAAACCACTGACTTGTTGCTGTGAGTTATACTCTCAGGTAGGATGGCCTGCTCTTGCCTCCCGTATAGGCTCATACATTATATATAAAGGTGCACGCCTTTATATATAAGGCCATTCTTGGTATGCTCCCACGATACCTATGTAGCTTTATCATGCAGAAAAATGCCGGACAGTACTCGGAAAACTGGCCTTTGTGTATTCTACACCCACAGCATGTAATATGTTGCAGAACTTGAAACTCAATTAATTTATCTTGTTAAATGCTTTTAAATCCAAAATGAAAGAATTAGAGGCAGATTCCATAGGATGTCAATGTCTTTAATTCACCTGATTATGCAACTACTAAAAATTTAATTTTCTCCTTTTGAAATGTAAGTCCCCTATGCTGTCTTATTTATTCTTTTACCTACAGTGTGGCATTTTATTTTGTCTCCTTTTGTGTTTTCTGTCTGTAACTATGTGTTTTGATTTATGCTGCTGACTGTCTTGGCCAGGTCTCCCTTGAAAATGTGATCCTTAATCTCAGTGGGACTTTCCTGGTTAAATAAAGGTTAAATAAAAAATAAAAGTGGTTTGTTGGACTAAATGCTTATGTGTGCATGCTAACCTGCTCACACTGATAATGCTAGTCTGTTGATGTTTAGCAGGTATAATGTTTATTATGTTATATAACCACAGCGAGTGACCATGCTAACATTTGCTACTTGGCACAAAAGGCAAAGTACAGCCGAGGTAGATGTAAATGTTATGTCGCTAGCATGGCTAAAAGCAATGTTGCTTTGTTTCAGGATAGATCGTGCATCACTTCAAAGCAAAACAAATTTTTTCACACAGTTATATTTGCTATTTTTTAATCAATATATAGATAAAACATATAAACATATGTATTCATCTACTTATAGATATGCATCTATTTTTTATTTGATCTTTTAGATTATTATTTAAAATGGCAGCTCATAAGTGTGTGTGTGTGTGTGTGTGTGAGTGTGTGTGTGTGTGCGAGTGTGTGTGTGTGTGTGTGTGTGTGTGCGTGTGTATGTGTGTGCATGTGCGTGTGTGTGTGTGTGTGTGTGTGTGAGGCTCTGACAAGTGGTGACTGATTATTTCACTAAGTGAAGTTATAGCTGCCTTATTTTCGCTGTAGAGGTCAATGGACATTCCTGAACAAGCAACAACGCATTCTCTCTCCTTTTATGATAGTTGAATGTGCTGACAACAAAATCACACAAAAATTATCAGTGGAAATCATATTTATCAACCCATGGAGGTCTGGATTTGGAGTCACACTCAAAATCAAAGTGGAAAACCACACTACAGGCCGATCCAACTTTGATGTAATGTCCTTAAAACAAGTCAAAATCAGGCTCAGTGGTGTGTGGCCTCCACGTGCCTGTATGACCTGCCTACAACGCCTGGGCATGCTCCTGATGAGGTGGCGGATGGTCTCCTGAGGGATCTCCTCCCAGACCTAGACTAAAGCATCCGCCAACTCCTGGACAGTCTGTGGTGCAACGTGGCGTTGGTGGATGGAGCGAGACATGATGTCCCAGATGTGCTCAATTGGATTCAGGTCTGGGGAACAGGCGGGCCAGTCCATAGCATCAATGCCTTCCTCTTGCAGGAACTGCTGACACACTCCAGCCACATGAGGTCTAGCACTGTGTTGCATTAGGAGGAACCCAGGGCCAACCGCACCAGCATATGGTCTCACAAGGGGTCTGAGGATCTCTTCTCGGTACCTAATGACAGTCAGGCTACCTCTGGAGAGCACATGGAGGGCTGTGTGGCCCCCCAAAGAAAT
>NW_025743794.1:20037-33967 GCF_021292245.1 Micropterus dolomieu
TCTCCTCCCAGACCTGGACTAAAACATCCGCCAACTCCTGGACAGTCTGTGGTGCAACGTGGCGTTGGTGGATGGAGCGAGACATGATGTCCCAGATGTGCTCAATTGGATTCAGGTCTGGGGAACGGGCAGGCCAGTCCATAGCATCAATGCATTCCTCTTGCAGGAACTGCTGACACACTCCAGCCACATGAGGTCTAGCACTGTGTTGCATTAGGAGGAACCCAGGGCCAACCGCACCAGCATATGGTCTCACAAGGGGTCTGAGGATCTCATCTCGGTACCTAATGGCAGTCAGGCTACCTCTGGCGAGCACATGGAGGGCTATGTGAACCTGCTTTCATCTGTGAAGATCACAGGCACCAGTGGCGAATTTGCCAATCTTGGTGTTCTCTGGCAAATGCCAAACGTCCTGCACGGTTTTGAGCTGTAAGCATAACCTCCACGTCTCCTGACGTACTGGCCTGTTTCCTGGTAGCGCCTCCATGCTCTGGACGCTACGCTGACAGACACAGCAAACCTTCTTGCCACAGCTCGCATTGATGTGCCATCCTGGATGAGCTGCACTACCTGAGCCACTTGTATGGGTTGTAGACTCCGTCTCATGCTACCACTAGAGTGAGAGCACCGCCAGCATTCAAAAGTGACCAAAACATCAGCCAGGAAGCATAGGAACTGATAATTGATTAAAAAGCTTTGTCTGAAACAACAACGCAGAGTCTTCATGTTTTTCCTTGTAATGCACTGAAAGGCTAGGCACCCATTTCCAAAATAAAGAACATCTACTGGGTGTTTCCTCTGGTTACATAATTATATTGAAATAATTAAAGTGAAAGCAACATTATGTATTTGTTTTGACTTGGCGTCACTACCCTTTCGGAGTGTAATTCACAGCTGTCCTTAATAAGGACAGGTGTACGCTTGCATTTGTAATGATTACGTTACGATTGAAAACTAACAAGTCCGACAACATTGCTAAGCTAAACACAAAGTGCCACAACACAAGACATCGCAGCATTATTTATTAGTTCAACAGAAAGAACTCCAGCTCGGTGTCTGTCTTGCAGCCTCTTATTTCACGAAAGCTCTCGCCAACATCCGGAAACCTCTTGCTTGGCCACTGTCTTTTTCTCTTCTTAGCTTCCTCTGTCAACATCTTCTTTGGTCTTTTTGCCTCTGACATTAGCTAATGTTATGTCCGTAGAAACTACAGAGCCACGTTATGTTGCCCGCTCGCCCGGCTCTGGCACGTTACCGGTGCCACTCTCCACCAGCTGTTATTTTATGGTAGGAAAGTTACATAATGTTGCTTTAAGCTTGAGTGGCAAGCTAGCCAACTTGACAACTGGACAACTTCCCTAACACAGCCAAACATCAAGCAAGCGCAACAACACAAGACACAGTGAGCCAGATTCATTAATGTAGTAACTCCCAGTCAGTTATCTAGTAAGTGATCATTAAAAACTATTATCCTCCATTTTGAGTTATTCCCCAACTAATTATTAACAAGTCATTAAATATCAGGTCGTTTCTGATTTGTTCCTTTGTAACTACTCAGTTTTGTGTCCCATAGTGCTAGACGATTTGGACCAAAAAGTCATACTGTTTCATACTGAATTCCGGTATGAAATACTTAATTCTCCATCTGAAGTGTCACTCACTTATTGAATCCACCTCCCTCAGTTCTCTAAAAACTCAGAGCTAACGTACCTCTGCTGCAAACGCATCAGAATGCCCTCTTCTTTCCGTCTCTCTCCCTGTATGTCTGTTCCGGTGACTTTCTCCATCAGTAGTAGGCTACATTGTATAAAGTCTCCAAATGAGTCTGTTCACAGCAGCAGCTGTGCCGCATGTTAGCCTTTCAAAACAAAACTAACGTGGTAGCTAATGAATGACATCTGACTGGTGTGTTCACCGTCGCTTTAGCTGGTCTGCTTTTTCCACCGTGTTGCTCACGACTTGTAATGTAATCACTGTGTTTCTCTGATAAATGCTACAATGTGTCGCCCAGTGTGGGAAACACTGACAGAACCATTGTTACCCACAGTTGAAATAATCTGAGGTTTGTATTTGACTAGAAAACCACATCCAGAACTGCAAGCTCTACGCTGCTTTTTGTACTGCTAGGAAGTAGCACCTTGACCTCACTCAAAAGGTCGCTGTGGCTGCAAAGGCCTACAGGTTAATATGTCAGATTTCTAGGTGCTTTTAATGGATGCTACATAGAGCTGCAACGATTAGTCGATTGGTTACTATTTAGATTTTGGATTAATCGGCTTAATCTTTTTATTTATTTATTTTTTAGGAAAAACGTAGAACACTTGCTGGTTCTACGCAACTTCTCAAATGTGAGCATTTCCTGCTTTTCTGTGTGATGGTAAACTGAATATCTTTGGGTTTTGGATGGTGGACTGGACAAATAAGGTGTTTTAAGATGTAACCTTGGACTGTGGGAAATCACGTTGGGCATTTTTCACTACTTGCTGACATTTTGTAGATCAAATGATTAATCGATTCACTAAGAAAAGAATCGGGAGATTAATTGAACTAAAAAATAATAAATAGTTGCAGCCCTAATGCGACACATGGGCCAATAAAGTGGTATTAGAAAGACCGGACAATACACCGATTAGTGCTGCTCATTAGGCTTGTTCCGATTGACGATTGGATTGGCTATCGACGATTAGAGATGATCAGTGATTGGTTTTTCATGCGCTGATATTAAGGCGATTTTAACTAACTCCCTATCAGAGCTAAGATTAGGGCTGCAACTAACGACTATTTTGATAGTCGATTAATCTATCAATTATTCAAACGAATAATCGACTATTCGGATTATGAATCACAAAATGACACAATGCCTCTCATTTAGCTATTAGCCTTTAAATTAAACCTCAGGTTGTTTTAGGCATGTGCTAATTAACAGTAAAGACAATGAAATAAATACTGCTTTCAAAAATGCATCTTTTAATGAACGTTTCTGCTGCAGCAACAGAAATTTCCACTGAAATCACGTCCTGATAAGCAGCTGATCTGCTGTTTAGTGATGGAGCAGCTTTCACACCAGTACTGCAACACAAACTGACACTATATATAAAGAAAGGAATAACATCATGCATTACATTTGCCGAATTTACAAGAGGGGATCAATAATAACGATTTTGTAGTGGACAGCGATTCATAACATTTATAGTTTACCCCTCAACAACTCACAAAACTCCGTGATGTTTTTAAGGGAGTTTGGGGCGGATTACCCGCCGCCTCACGCATAGACAGAGGAACTGTTTTCTCTTCTTTAGTAAGAATGAAATTGTCCGGTTTTGTCTAATCTTGCGCACTCGGTAGCAACATTCTCCAACTGGGAACGTCGCCATGAGCGATGCACCGTTTATGATTGTAAAGTCAGGGCACATCTGGAATGTGAACGCGGCCGTTGTGTATCATAATTATGTGCTACTCACAGCACCATTAATATAACAATCAAATTGACCAACTGTATAGAAAACGTTTCAGCTCATAATGTGAAGTAACACAGCTTTAACGTGAAGCTAGCTTGCTAACTAGCTTACCGAGACGAGTCTTCATCATCCACAGAGACACAACGTTACGCGCCTCCTCTTCAGATGCTCCGGTTTGTCCAGGAGAGCTCAGATTTGCTGCAGTTCACGACCTTTCTGGCTGAGTGAAGAGTGAAATGCTGCCACGCTTAGGTTTTAGGTTGTGATGTTAGTAATGTTACTCTTCACATCATTTTACTCTGTTAAGATGATGGTGTCGCTACGGTCCGATGACGTCATGAACGAATAGATTTATTAAATTTGCTGGCAATGATTTTTGTCGACTGCGTCAGTTAGTTGTTGCACCCCTAGCTAAGATGATATAAAAACTGTTTCTAGAATCTGCACCCCACTGCAGTGTTTCCCATGTATTGATTTATTTTTGGCGACACTACACGCCACAGTATCAACATACTATATAATATAAGTAAAATCATGATTCATTGTGGAGCTGCGCGCAGTGCATAGTTTCACTCAGCACCTCGGCTTGCTCTCCCTCTCTCTCTCTCTCTCTCTCTCTCTCTCTCTCACAAACACACTGAAACGAAGCCTTGTGTTTATAGAAAAACTAAAGCATTCAAGTTAACTCTGAGAAGTTAGTTTATCTATCTTCTTAATACAACGCTGTCAATGTCGGAGACCCACCTTCAAATAAGTTATAAACAAGCTTATACGGAAGGATAACATTATAATACAGCTGGGCTGTCGAGGTTAGCATGCTGTACATTGGCGATCAGATCGCCAATTAGTGATCTTAAGTAGCCGTGATTAGACAAAATGAAAATACAGGAGATCGCCCAAGCCTACTGCCCATTAACTTTTTTTTTTTGGGTGCATTTGAAATTAACTGACTTCATCAATGTTAAAAAATAAGCTGGGAGCAAGCTGTTGACCCTTCATGGTCAATATTATGCGACAGCAGCAGCATAAAATGTCAGCTGCCCACACAGCTTCTCTAAAATTAGAGTTCCCCATTGGAAACACCAATTTCACAATTGTAGTACAGTGTCTCCTTCTGCTACTGCCTCCTGTCTGACAACCCTCTCAGATTGCTGCCTCATTGCTTCTTCACACTGAAGGGAATAATGATGTTCAAGGACCTTTTGTAGTGTTTTGCATGTTGTACCCCAGTACCTTCATGTACTGGTGGGGAAAGTAGGCTACTGAACAGCAAGCTTTTTATTTAACCCAAGAAGCTACTGAATTCACATGGTCTTTTTCATGATGTCCATGTTTGATAATGAATTAATTAAATTTTAAGTGTCATGCCATTTCATAGCCCATTCTTCATGGGATTAATCAATAATTTACAGTTTACAGCACCCCACTTTTCCTTGTGCAAAGATTAGTGTTGGGCAAATGATTGCCTAACTGTTTTGATTTTTGTCCAAGCACAAAATAAGTTGCAACATTAGTGGATTTATCAATTAGTAATTCGCCAGAAAAATTATTGTTTTGATAATTGATTAATTACAAGTGATGACACTTCCTTTGGGCTCTGGGAAATTTAGTTATTAAATGGTTTTCTGATGTTTTATAGACCAAATAATTAATCGATAATTGTTAGTTGCCCTAAAATCGGTAATTTTCCCATAATATCTCACTTTTCTTATGTATTCTTTATATTTTCCATTAAATCAATAGTAATATTGTCATCTGCTATGAATATAAAATTTACGTTTTCTTCAAAATCCTCAACATTTTTTTCTGTGTGGAGTGGAGAGTTTTTTTTTGAAAATCTAACTAAAACCAAGACTTCATAAAGAATGTGTATTTCAAGGTTATGTATTGCTGCACTGGACACGCATCAACCTGAAATTTGTCATGTTTATATTTTCTCATGGTCACTCAGCTGTGTCAGATATCACATGTGTTGTTAGCTAATTTGTTCCCAAACAATGCTAGTACAAAAACCATCATCTACCTAAAAGCCGTTCTGCAGAGGCTGAGTGCCACTGTTTTTGGTTACCATTAAATCTTGTCTTGTCTCAGTTAAGTGTTGGAAGCCAAATACCTTGACTCTGGGCCCAACTCACGTGTCTGCTGTTTATTATGGTAAATCCTCAGGTTTTGTTATGACCTATTGTGGCTCTTGTAAGGCAGTAACCACACAGTGATGAATCCAGTTTTTTGCTAGGAGGTATTGACTGCAGAGCTTAAACCAACAATGACTGCTGCTACCCCCCCTTCATCCACACCCAGATAAATAGCAACATTGTCTCCAGGAAACCAAATTAATTGAAATGATCTGGAACAGAGCAGGGTGAAGACAACAGGTACAGACACCGACATCTGTCTGTTCCACGTGAAAACGAAGTCCTAGTCATTCATACAGCGCTGTACACAGCCTCAGTCTTGTGTTTTTACTGTACAGCTCCCTCCTTAATCAACAGTAGACGAAATCCAAGCTGCCCCCAAATTACCATGGAAGTCATCTGGAGGATGCCCAAGGAATTTATTAGCTTGTATAAACACAGACAATTCCTGGTGACGTAAGAATGTTAAATTTGACAGCTGATTGGAGTGCTTTCATACTGTTTTCTGCAACACTGCTTAGACTGTTTCGTTAGTAAATGTAATAGTTTTTTGATCACGCAGATGATTGATCAGTTGGGCTATGTCCAACTTTGTGTTTGTGTGAACATGCAGGCTGCTGGTGTGTGTGTGTGTGTGTGTGTGTGTGTGTGTGTGACCTGCACATTATGTGTTTGATAGAGTGAAGAGGTCAAAAAGCTGACACTTTGGGTAAAGCAGATGACAGAGCACCAAGAAAATATGAACCTATTGACCTGTGACTTCCAATCCCTCTTAATATGTTCTGTGCTGTGTTGTTGTGCAACTTCCAATGCGGACTACATTATCACTCAGGAGAAAGGGCATGGATTTATGGCAGGTGGCCGCCCCTCAGTAATATGCCTTGAAAACCTTGATCGTAGTTTGCTGCTATTATTTCCTGTGAATCTTTTGCATTCAGTAGACTTGTAGAAGCCTTACATTTGTCATGTACACGTACACTCATGTAGCTCCAAGTGTTTATGTGTTACATGTTACAAATGTTAAAAGCCGTGTCTCAGTGAGAGTGGGAGAGTATACATGCCGCATGTTATCAGTGGGCTGTGTTATTATCTGCAGGTACAGTATGACTCCAGCAGCATTTTAAAGAGCCTGTACGGAGGCGCAGTAAACCAGTGAAATGGGACATGAGGAGTCAAAGAGCAGCGCTTCAACAGCTTAATGATGTAGAGGCATCCAACTCTGTCAGGCAGCAAACTATTTAATATGCTGTTAATTATTTCTGAGAGATTGGATATTGATTAAAAAGCAAAATGGTTTTAATTATAACTCCAGCTCTAGTGCCAACCTAAATGAAGACGATTTTAGGCTTTACGTGAGAGGAACATCTAACAAATCTACCAAACCTCAAGCTATTTCAGTTCTGTTTGGATTTTTGTTTTTACTTTGCACTCCCTGGGTTTGAAAGCAAGTGCTCTTGTCTCAGTGTAACCAGTGTTACAGCTCCTTCTCTCAGCTCCAGCTTCAGAGCTGCCAGCGCTGATCCACTGTCTAAATTTGAAATTCATGACCTGATTCCTGCTCTGCACTCTCACAACATGCATTGCCCACCCAGGTAATTCCTTTAAATCACGCTTGGGTAATTCTAGCATGGTTTCTTTTTTAACACGCCTGTGTTACGCTTGAAAATGAGGCTCATACACGCTTGTTTCTGAGAGATGGACACATTTAAGCATGCCACATTATGTCTTACTTGAATAAGAGGTCTCGGATGGACTGGTGCTTTCCTGGCTATGAGTTTTCTGTGGACAATGGACAGCTTTCTTATTCCAGACAAACGGACCCAAGCTCACCTTACTTCACTGCTTGCCTCAGTGTCCTGGCTCAATATTAGCATCCATGTTGATCTAGCGAATGCAGATGAGTATAAGCCCTCAAGATTGCCACCAAAACGTTTGGCCTGCCAGTGCCTTAAGTGGTCTATTTGTGATTCAGCAGCAGGATCTTGCTGGCTGCTAGGCAGGCATGGAGTCGACCTCCCCAGGGGGAGTGTGTTAATGCGGGCCCCCAGGCCGTGGGACCGGGGTAATTGGGTTTGCATGGTCAGTGTCAGGGCACCCCTGCCATCTCCAAAACAAAGGCCACCTCCCAGGCAAGCTGTTAGGGACAGAGAGACACCCTGCCCCCAGATCACTGCTCTGATTCACTGGAAAGGCTTATTCAATTACTGGAATGTTGAATGTGTTTTATAATTTTTTTTTTTTTTTATTGACCTGCAGATTGTACAGTGAGCTGAGGGCCTTGTGCTTTTATGTGCTCCCTTCATCTGCCCAGCTCTGTCTCTGTCCCTTTATCCCTTTATCTTTATATATACATCCAGCACACCAAACCCACATCAACATGGAAAGTGGCTGACTGCTGAGAGCACCACTCTAATATGTCTTATATTTAACACTGCTGCATCTATTCACATTTCTCTCCTGGTTTGGCTGTGTTTGCATTCAGGGGTCACAAACCCTGTCGCTTGCTTTGTGGCCTCTCCATTCAGCCTGAAGTGACTCACTTGATCAACAGCCAACTCCCAGATCTTCCACTACTCTGAACCTCTGTTTCTATATCCAACTGCCCGGTCTGCCAGCAGCAGCTGGATGCCTTTTTCTTTTAACCATATACTTAAAAGACAGCCCTTTGTTTGGCACTAACTAATAAGACAAAGGTGTCTCTCTTGCCTTTTTAAGGTTCAGTGGGTTTAAAGGAAGTAAGGGTTTAGCTTTGCTTTGTTGACAACTCTCTCTCTCTCTCCTCAGCGTTTAACTGCCCCACAGCCACAGTTGCGCTCTCCATTGATTGGCAGAATAATTATGGACTTGATTTGTTCAACCACAGGTGAAGTGGGATTGAGGGAGTAGGGGAGCAGAAAGAGTATGTATACCATTTTTCTTTTTTAAGAGCACAGCAGAGAGGTCCACTTGCCTGCATCTTAAAAAACAACTTTAACACAACATAGCCCACTGATAACACTGTCACATAGATTGCACTGTAAAACATAGACACTCTCACACATTCTGTTAGCAGCGAGGAGGCCCACGGTTGGCGCTCCGCTTGGCTGTGGCCAAGAAAAAGCTGAACAATGTGCTCAGCCATGTGAGTGGTGAAGCGATAATTGACACATCCTAAAAATGCAAGTAAGGACTGGGTTATTAATGCTTTCTTCCTGGGGGTGGTTTCAGCGCAACCATTAAGCCATTAATTGAGAAGGAAGACTGACATTAAAAGCCGTTTCCTTGGCATTGCTGTTACCCAATTTTTGTTTTTAATGAAGATGAGGCTTATGGTAGTTCGCTGCATGATTAATGAACTCACGTGCAATCACAATACTCAGACTCAGCGCTATTTTAGTTTGTGAGATCTCAAAAATAACTCCCCAAGTCCTTTTGCCTCGAGCGCTGGAAAAAGTGAGGAGTCTCCCTTTGACTGAAGGGCAGGTGAGCAGAGTTCCCACCCCTCCCTGTTTATCCCCGTTGCAATCGCTAAGAAAACAAGGGCTTCTCCCACGCTGGATATAAAGCTGTTGATATGGAAGGTATGACCGGGGTTTCGGTCGAGAGTAAAGATGCCAAGGGCTTGTTACCAGGTTACATCACTGTTGTTGTTGTTGTGAGTGCATGTGCCAAATCTTCAGGCATAACAGAGGGAGCACGCTTAGCGATTCCCCTCCCTTTTGCCAAGTTACCATCACACTACAGGAAGATTCTTGTCATAATAAGCGCTCTCTCTTTCTCTGTCTCTGTGTCTCTGCCTCTCTCTTCACACACACCAATGTCTGGGCAGCATTTAATCATCAGTGCTGTAAATATTTATTGTGGTCTGTTTGAATTCTAGTGACATTGTTTTTAATGCAGCATTCATCACGTCTGCAGTTCTGAGAGAGCATATATGGCAGTACAGCCATCATGGGTCTTAATGGTTGTGTCTGTGTAGCTGAGCAGGCACATGCTGTTGGAGTGTTACCCGTGATGGATGCATGACTACAGTAAAAGGGGATTAATCGCGGAAATTGCAGATAAGTACAGGAGAGCACTGGTCTGGTACCTATCAACAGTCTTGTGTCTGCAAGTGGAAGAGAGAATGTGAGCTGAATAACCTCCTCTTCTCAGAGAGGAAATGGTGACAGTAATGCACAGGTATTTGAAGGGAAGTAGTTCTAGGAAGGCAGCTAGGTGTTCTAGGTAGAAAATAAAATAGGCTAGCTGTGGTGGAGTGTTATATAACAATATGAATGCATTTGTGTCTGTTCGTGTGCAAGTTATGTGTCATTATATCGACACCTGAGATGAAACTGCAAATGGCAAATCACAGCCCACATAGGAAATTAGGGTAAAAATACTAATGCTAATTGCTAATGTTCCATACAGTTTCCATACATTTGAGAGAAGCGGCTGTATTCATAATGTATTCCAAGCAAAAATTGTACCAGCCAAGCAAGAATGAATAAAAAGAGATATCATTGTGATCACGATATTGGTGTCAGTGTATTTAATACATCACAGAAGTATGTATAATGATATATTACACTTACAGACTCAGGAGTGATGAATGTCTGAATGAATTTGTTTTAGTAAAGAAATGAATCCACCACTGGTGAAAATCTTAGCTCTCATATACTCCAATATTTGGTCGCTGAAAGTGGATCCCGAAGCAGTACAGTTGTTTTTCACTGTGCTTTAAAACTGAACTAGGCCACCTAAAACCTATACATAAGAATAATTTCACTGACTGCGTTTACATGCAGCCAATAACCCGTTCAAAACCGGGATATTAGCAATAACCCGGTCGCGAACGGCCATGTAAACACCGGCAAAAACCCGAATATGCTCATATCCTGGATTTTAAAAACCGGGATATTATAGCTTTTCTAACCCGAATTTTTGATCATGTAAACGCGTATCGGCATATCCCCATAGTGATTTGTGTTCTGCGCATGTTCTATTCGCAAGGAATCTTGGTCTTTTGAGTAGAGGAACTTCTTGTATGCGCCAAACCCGCGTGCAGTATACGGAAGTAAACGAGGTAAACATGGCGAGACGCAGCACAGCACCGTACTTCTGGAGCGAGGAGGAAACCAATTTTTTAATTCATGTTGTCAAAAACATGAATATAATGTCTTTTGTTGACGGTAGAAAGTACAGAGATACTGACATTTACAAGAAGGTGACCGAAAAAAACGGAAATGATGCATATTGCGTCTTAAGGTTGTCCGTACATCCAGACGTTAACCGTGCGTCGCCGTTTACATCGGGGTAGTGCCAATTGATTACAAATTCCATGTATACAGGAGTAACTCTCTCTGCTCACGCATGTAAACGGGTTATCCCGAATGTTTCAGAAACCCGAATAGTGACCTTAACCCGAACATAACCCGAATATTGACAGCATGTAAACGTAGTCATTGAGTGCAAAGTCATGATGAACACATAACACAATCTGACCAACGTTGTCACCACAAGGGGACAAGTTATCTTGGTAAAAACCATTAATTTAGTTGTTACATTTGTAAAAACCTTTTATTAAATGTTGTATTTAGGTCTTTTACATGAAATCCCATGCATAACAAACATGGCATATTAAACACATGTTAGCCCGCATTTGACCGTTGTTAACAGACATAAGGTCTTGGGTGAATACAAGGTCAGTAACTGCAGTACCTATATGTCCCCGTGCTGCAATGTTGTTACACAATGGATGTTGCAGACAATCAGGCGTTTACTCAATCCCTAAGGCAATCTTTAAAAAGAAAAGAACAGAACTCAACACCTTCTCCAACCACCAAAATTTCTTTTCTTTTTTTACCTTTCTGTTAGTGTACGGATTAAACAAACAAGACACAACCTTTTATTAGGGCTGCACAATTTAAAAAAACATATCGAATTGCGATTATTTTGACTAATATTGCAATTGCGTTATGATTTTTTTCATTGAAGGGAACGATCATTTTACCATAATTATTCTCTTTTTCATTGAAAACATATCTAAATTATTATGGTGTGATTTTTGCAAGGATCTGTACCAAACAGAGATGTTTTCTTTAGTCTGTAGAATAAGATGTATAGGCCAGGAAATATGTGCAGCATGACAATATTCAATTTAAAATGGTATTTTGACACACATTTAGCCTTTAACAAGTATTGCCCCTCCTACGATTTGAAATTGCAGTAGCACATATTGCGATTTTGATTAATTGTTCAGCCCTACCTTTTATATGTGGGCTTTAGAGTGGTTAGTATGCACATTTCCTTTTGTTTTAGAGAGAGCCAGACTTGCTGTTTTCCCCATACCTCCATTTTGTATGCTAAGCTAGGCTAATTGCCTCCTGGTTCTAGCTCCCTACAGAGACATGAGAGTGGTATCTAGCAAATAATTATATTTCTCAAGTGGAGAAGTATTCCTTTAATCGCCTTTTTAAAGAGGGTTAAATAATGTTTTAGTCATGTTTAAGCATGTTTCCACTAAAGAAGAGGGGGTAATGTGACTGAGAGTACCAGTAACCTCTAATATCTGTTGAGGCGAAAAGCCTTTGTGTTGTCCTCAGTGATTGCTGTAGTGAGCACTGGCACAGCAAAGAATGCCCCCTTTCAAAGGTCTTCACGCTTTCAGGTCGAACAGCGTCAGACCTGCGTAAAACGCTGGTCATGAGCAGGGTCGTGGAACCATGTCAAATAAGCCATGTTTACTCATTCACACCAGTGACAAACATTGATTTTATCCACCCTAATACCCATTCTCACACCAAAGTAAGCCCTTCATCTGATTTAGTCTTTTCAGCCTTTGCTAGCAGTTGGTTACTCTGCTCTCATCCCTGCATGTCCTGGTCCTATACACACTCCGCTTACAGGTAAACTGATATGTATTTAGTTAGTCAAACACAGTACAAATAAATTTTGTCAGGTTTATTGACTTTACATTATTAAACAGAAGATGAAGCAGGTGAAAGCATTAAGTGTGCGTGCTGTCTGTTGCGGTTAGCCTTCTTATCCTTGACTAACATTTCCTGTGGATTGTGTTGTCATGTCTTTAAACACTGCTCCCTACCTGGAATGGGTGCCAAGCCTGATGTTTGTTTGTGAGTTTTTTCTCATGACTAAGAAGACTTCTAGTGTAATTCAAATAGTAAAAGCAATTTTATTCACATTTATGTTTTACCTACTTCCCTTTAGTGGGCCTCCTCTACTTCTGCTTTAGCCAGTAGTTCCCTCTGTTTTGCAGTATGTCATGCTAAACATGACAAATGTGTTAGTTTCATTCATTAAAGTGGAAGCTGCATGTGACAAGTAAAATGAGCTTATTGTAGTATATTCTATATTTTGTGGGTATTGAAGCTCAAATCTTGAAACCAGTGGTGTGAAGATGTTTCTTTTCACTAATCAAACTATTCGTTATTGTTGTTTTTACACATTTGAAATATGAGGCATTGTAGCCAAAAAAACGACACAAAATATTCAGTATGAATGCGGGTTACTGTAAGATGTGACGGTTTATAATATTTGTAGTGATTTTAGCTCTTTCAGGCATGACGTAATAACATTTTCAAATTTTGATGTGCTGGATGTCAAAGCGTCATAAAACATGACAGGACATCAGCAGAGTTTTGCTTTCGGCTATATGCACAATTTTTTTCCAAGGAGATATTCGCACATCCACCTATCTCAGATGCAGGTGTGTTGGAAAGTATCACTTACGTCTTAAGAAAAGAAGATCCTGCACTCTGCTCTTGTTCAGCATCATAATATGTTGATTATTAATATTATTTATTGTTTAATGTTTTGGTCCCTCTGGACCTTCATCAAGAGGGTGTTCTGTATAACTATTAGAGGTGGGAGAAATAATCGATTCTTAGATGCATCGCGATGCGGACGTGGGAGATTATGAATCGATTAACAAATGTCTAAAAATCTATTATTTAAAGCTAATTGATAACATAATGTTGACGGAACGCAAAAGGCGGAACTCGCGGAAGTGCAGCGCCGGACCGTCTGTGAAGCGCACACAACAGCCTGTATTCGGCATACCACCGCTGCGGAATGAATAACCACCCTACTAAAATGTCACACAATCATTAATATCAGTGCGCAAGTGATGATTTTAACTCGCACACTGCGAGCATGGCGACGCTCGGCAGCTCTCTACGTATCCTGTGTGTGAGACCGAGCGAGCAAGAGAGAGCGAGCGGCAGAAGTGACGGTGAAAGTTAGCGGAGAAATACATTAGCAGTAAGTTTCTGTCTGGTAGTAAACGTGCAGCGTAGGTCACAGTGTGTCCCTTATTAAAAGTCTGTAGTTTTCCCAAAGGCTGGAAAAGTGAAG
>NW_025743795.1:0-1295 GCF_021292245.1 Micropterus dolomieu
TTTCTAGTATTTGTATTGTGTCCTTTACATTCCTCTGTGTTGCTGTGCCAATCTGATTGGTCTTATCTGAAACGGTCACATCTGGATACAGAAGATTCAATGAACTCATATTTGTTTGAAACTGATCAAGTTTACTTGGTGAAGTAGAAATGTTTCGGTAGCACTTTATAATAATGACACACTATAAAGCATTAGTGAAGTATTAGTAAATACGGAATTCATCATTTATGCATACGTTAATACACATTAGTAAGTCAATTATAAACATAGTTATACATGTTTTATTCTTTATTAATAATTTCATCTATAATGTGCTTAATAATTGTATTTTCATACTTTATACATGATTGGTTCACTATTTATAAATGAAGTATTATTTTAAAGACAAACCATTTATATATGAATTGTTAATGGTTCATAAGATCATTTTTTAAATATTTTTTTATACACAAATTAACACCCAAACCAAGACAGAACTTTTTCTTAGCAAGAACTCTTGTTGAGTAGTGTTCTGGCAGAGGGGATAAAACTCCTGCTATAGCGAGCCCGTTTCCAGGCCAGGGATCTATATCTACGTCCTGATGGTAACAGAGTGAAGAATGTGTTGAGAGGATGACTGATGTCGTGTGCTATTATGTGTGCTTTCCGTAAAATGTCTTTCCTATTGAGGTCAGAGAGGCTGAGGGAGGGAGACCAATTATTTTGGAGGCGTTTTTTGTGATGCGTGTAAATTTGTTCTTATTGGTCACAGTGAGTATGTTGAAATAACAGATTGAACAGTAAAGAAGGATCGGTTGAATTATGCTTTTGTAGAGCAGCAGTAGAAGGTGGGGAGCAACCAAAAGGGATTTAAGTTTCCGGATGGCAGAGAGTCTTTGTTGGCAGCGTTTGAAAGTGTGAGTGGTATGTTGATCAAATTTCAGTTTATTGTATCTGAAGCACTCCACCCATTCAACAGCTACATTATTTATGCATGTAGAGTTGGGGGTGACATTATGGGCTGTGCTGTTGGTGTTGGCTGTGTTAATCAACATTTCTTTTGTTTTTGCAACATTCATCTGAAGATAATTATTTGAACACCACTGCGTGAGGTGAGAGATGGAGTCTTGATAGCTTAAAACAGAGTTTTTGTTATTAAGGAGACCAAGAACAACAGTGTCGTCAGAGTACTTGATATATGTGGTAACAGGTGAGGGGCTGGTGCATTCATTGGTGTATAGAGGAAACAGAAACGGACTCAGGACACAACCTTGTGGGGCTCCGGTGTTGGTGATGATGGTAGGGGACGTCGCACA
>NW_025743795.1:1315-3418 GCF_021292245.1 Micropterus dolomieu
CTCTGACTGTTTGTGGTCTGTCGCTGAGGAAGCTGTATACCCAGTGGATGAGAACTGAGGGGACGTTGAGATGTTGGAGTTTCCTCATCATCTGGTGATGCTGAATAGTGTTGAAGGCAGAACTATAGTCAATAAAAAGAAGTCTGGCGAAATTCCCAGTTGATTCAAGGTGTTGTAGTAGGGAGTGCAGAAGGCATGCCACTGCATCTTCTGTCCCCCTTTTGGCCTCGTAGGCAAACTGTAAAGGATCCAATTGTGGTCCGACAATTGGAAGGATAGAGTTGAGAGTCAGTTTTTCATCAGTTTATCAAATACAATCATTAAGCACATCATTGATGAGCTGGTAGTGAAATATGGGACCAGGGGTCTCATTTATAAACTGTGCGTACGTACAAAACAGGGCTGGAAACGTGCAGACGCCACTTCCCAAGCAAAGGTTGTGATCTATAAAAAACAAACTTGAGGGGAAAATGTGCGTCCTGTAAGTAAACTCTGAACCATGCGTACGCACATAAAGAGGAGAAATGAGAAACGGCGACTCACATGGCAGAAGGATGAAACTGTTGTATAAATCCAAATATTACCTCTGAGTATTACAGGCTTAAAGCCTTTCTAAATAATCAGACACCCGTTTGATTGATTTTCCCTGAAGTGCGCAATAAAAAAACAGAATTTAAGATAATTTGCGGCGCACAAAAAGAACCATGACTGAGGATAATAAACACGAACAGAGATTCTGTTTCTGCAAAAGAACACCTCAAATATGTTGGACAGTTTAATCAGGAATCAGATTAATTAATAGGCCTACATGCATTGAAATTTATTCTCATAAATAAGGTGAACAGGAGACAAATTATATTTAAATTGATGCCGTTTTCAATGCGTCAGTCGAGCAAATACGAGAGCAGAGTTTCATGTATTGTATCACATGTTCGTTTGTTATGGAGCCAAACGCTGAGCGCCAGCGTGTGGATGTGATGCGCTGCTTGTAAAAAAACACTATTTCATTGTCATTTCCAACAAGTCATATTTCTTTTAACTCATCGGCAGCCTCGTTATGTGAGTGGAGTGTTTGTGTAGCCTAAATAAATGTTTAAACACAGCTGGAATGCATTTGGTTTAGGGTCAATGACGTGACGCCTACATTTTGTGTCCAACTTGATTTTTTTTCACAAAAAAAAGGTTGAAAGCATAAAAACATACCATATAAATACAGGACCTCTCCCATATATGTACTCACCTTTAACTTTAAAAAAACATTTTTCTGATAATTGAAGTCTCAAAATGTCATGCGGTGCGACCGTCCGGCCATGACTGCTGTTTTGGAAACTTCTTTGGAATGACAAGTAGGTTTTTAACTCTTTCTCAAAGCTGGAAAAATTTAAAATTGTAACAGCTGGTATGTAGTTGCCACTTTTGGATATCATGTGGTATGACCTCAGAAAAACAATTAATATAAAGTTATTTCTACCAAAATTTGTTTTGATTATAAATTTCACGGAGTCCTGTTGTAGGAAGCTAGCTTGTTTTGTTTAGGTGGCCTATTCTCTGCCTGTAAATTTTGATTAAATTAGAAAATATCATGTGGTGCGACCGCTGAAAAGTGGTTTCCATGATTGGCAATTTAGTTTTTGTCCTTTTATTTTCAATGTATGACTTTCACATATAGAGTACTTTTATTGTAGTATAATTTGAAATAGATTTTTCTAATTTGACACACTTTTTCTTACAACAACGGATTATTTGTAGTCTTTGTACAATATCATGAGAAAAATGCCCCAAAAAATAAAATAATAATAATATTATTATAATAATAATAATATAATGTAATTCCACTTTGGTAACGAAGCAATATTAGTAATATTTAATTAATTGTAACTGTTTTAGCAGATGCCACTCCCAAGTAAAAAAAAAACTGCTCGCCATGGACAGCATGTTAATTTTGACCCTACAGCAGGAGCAGAGTCGCTAAAAGAAGCAAAAAATATTGCGTCTTTAAGAAAACTTAAAATGAAAACTATACGAAGCAACATGTTGCTCTTGTGCGTGTTTCCATTTCTTAGGAGGAAATGCATTTTTTTTGTGAACATGTGGGTGTAGACC
>NW_025743795.1:3438-5274 GCF_021292245.1 Micropterus dolomieu
TTCTACCAATATTTGTTTTGATTATAAATTCCATGGAGTCCTGTTGTAGGAAGCTAGCTTGTTTTGTTTAGGTGGCCTATTCTCTGCCTGTAAATTTTCATTAAATTAGAAAATATCATGTGGTGCGACCGCTGAAAAGTGGTTTCCATGATTATAATAATAAATATTATATAATTTGAAATAGTTTATTCTAATTTGACACACTTTTTCTTACATTTCAGAAACAACGGATTATTTGTAGTCTTTGTACAATATCATGAGAAAAATGCCCCAAAAAATAAAATAATAATAATATTATTATAATAATAATAATATAATGTAATTCCACTTTGGTAACGAAGCAATATTAGTAATATTTAATTAATTGTAACTGTTTTAGCAGATGCCACTCCCAAGTAAAAAAAAAACTGCTCGCCATGGACAGCATGTTAATTTTGACCCTACAGCAAGAGCAGAGTCGCTAAAAGAAGCAAAAAATATTGCGTCCTAAAGAAAATTTAAAATGAAAACTATACGAAGCAACATGTTGCTCTTGTGCGTGTTTCCATTTCTTAGGAGGAAATGCATTTTTTTTGTGAACATGTGGGTGTAGACCAGTGGTTCTCAACCTTTTTTGGGCCAGCGCCCCCCTATCCATTATCCAGGTCCCTTACCGCCCCCCATCAAAAAAGATGTTTGCTATTTGCCCTGAATATTGTTGAATTTTTTTATTGTTACTATTGTTATTAAATACATGGAAAAGGTAACAAAAAACATGTGAAAAGTAATTATATTTCACTAATAAGTGAAAGTTCCTCCCAAAAACTGTGTGTGAAGCCAGATACTGTTTTCTTGGATGGGATGGTTAATAAGTGGGGGGTATGGGGTCCTCCCCCAGAAGATTTTGAGCATTAAACCCTTAATTTCCTGCATTCTGGTGAAAATTTCTCCTCCAATTTCTGCCTTTTCTGCACCAATTTATGGTGGAAATGTCTAAATATTCAGGTGGCAGGTGACAATTCAAAATATCTAATTATAATAGAATATAATGTAGTGAGGCTCTCAGACATTCTCATTGCTTTTAAATATTTTTCTCCTGTAGATCAACTTATTTAATATCATCCCTGCTGAGTCAACACACATGATTAAGTCTCACCTCCTCTTTTGTGGGGAAGTAACCTTTTTAAATGTGTTTGTGGCCCCTTTTCATCTCAGTAATAAATTAATCGTTTTAATTCAGTTATTGACTGGACTTTATTAGCTCATCTGTTAATAATCATAACTCAGTGTTTCCCACAGAATGACAGTGTAACTGTGGCGCAGATGCAGCCTGTTAGCCTGGAAAACCCAGCTGTATTCTAACATTAACTTAGCTCCTTATTAGCTTGACTCCTTACATGCTTGCTAATAACTTTTGATAGCTGGGTCTCCGACATTGACAGCGTTGTGTTGGACAGATTTGTGCAGCTGTGTTGAAAACAAACGCCCCCGGTACTCTGGGCGATGTTACTGATTTTTTTAACTCCGAAACCCGCCGATGTTGTTGCTCCGAGTCCAAGCGGGCGCCATCTTGATTACTGCGCAATACCTGCAAGCTGCCTGCCTGCTGTCGTCTTTTTCTGCAGAGAGGAAACATGCCGCTTGAGAACACACGGTGTTTTTTGCCATTTTGTGGCCGATCCGTTGGAGATATATAGACATGCAGGGTATCAAATGAGAAAGGTCTGCTGTGGGATTGTGTTCTCAATCTACAGGCCTGTAAATCATGGGAGTGCTTTTGGTGACAGGAATGTTGATGAATACTCCTGTTTTTATCAATACTTCAATGTTTTGTCGTTTGGAAATAGGTTGTATGGA
>NW_025743796.1:0-649 GCF_021292245.1 Micropterus dolomieu
ACGTGGGCATAGGGCGCATGTGGTGGACGGGACATTGGCGAAGGCACATGGGTGGAGGCCAGTGGGCGGAGGCCAGTAGGTGGAGGGCACGTGGGCGAAGGGCACGTGGGTGAAGGCCAGTGGGCGGATGCCAGTCGGTGGTGGGCACGGGAGCGAAGGGCACATGGGTGGAGGCCAGTGGGCGGATGCCAGTAGGTGGAGGGCATGTGAGTGAGGGCCAAGGGGTGACGGCACGTGAACGAAGGCCAATGGGTGAAAGCCAGTGGGCGAGGGCACGTGGGGGAGGGGACATTGGCGAGTGCATGTGGGTGAAGGCTAGTAGGCGAGGGCACATGGGTGAAGGCCAGTGGGCGGAGGCCAGTAGGCGAGGGCACGTGGGCATAGGGCGCATGTGGTGGACGGGACATTGGCGAGGGCACGTGGGCGAGAGCACGTGAGCGAAGGCCTGTAGGTGGAGGCAAGTAGGCGAAGGCACATGGGTGGAGGCCAGTGGGCGGAGGCCAGTAGGCGAGGGCACGTGGGCATAGGGCGCATGTGGTGGACGGGACATTGGCGAGGGCACGTGGGCGAGAGCACGTGAGCGAAGGCCTGTAGGTGGAGGCAAGTAGGCGAAGGCACATGGGTGGAGGCCAGTGGGCGGAGGCCAGTA
>NW_025743797.1:0-1076 GCF_021292245.1 Micropterus dolomieu
CTGGTATCTCTTTCAGGATACTGGTACTGTTATCTCTTTCAGGGTACTGGTATCTCTTTCAGGATACTGGTACTGGTATCTCTTTCAGGGTACTGGTATCTCTTTCAGGATACTGGTACTGGCATCTCTTTCAGGTACTGTATCACTTTCAGAGTACTGGTACTGGTATCACTTTCAGGGTACTGGTATCTCTTTCAGGTACTGTATCACTTTCAGGATACTGGTACTGGTATCTCTTTCAGGGTAGTGGTATCTCTTTCAGGATACTGGTACTGGTATCTCTTACAGGGTAGTGGTATCTCTTTCAGGATACTGGTACTGGTATCACTTTCAGGGTACTGGTACTGGTATCTCTTTCAGGGTACTGGTACTAGTATCTCTTCCAGGGTAGTGGTATCTCTTTCAGTTACTGGTACTGGTATCTCTTTCAGGTACTGTATCACTTTCAGGATACTGGTACTGGTATCTCTTTCAGGGTACTGGTATCTCTTTCAGGATACTGGTACTGGTATCTCTTTCAGGGTACTGGTACTGGTATCTCTTTCAGGGTACTGGTATCTCTTTCAGGATACTGGTACTGGTATCACTTTCAGGGTACTGGCATCTCTTTACAGGGTACTGGTATCTCTTTCAGTTACTGGTACTGGTATCTCTTTCAGGGTACTGGTATCTCTTTCAGGATACTGGTACTGGTATCTCTTACAGGGTACTGGTATCTCTTTCAGGATACTGGTACTGGTATCTCTTTCAGGGTACTGGTACTGGTATCTCTTTCAGGGTACTGGTACTGGTATCTCTTTCAGGGTACTGGTATCTCCTTCAGGATACTGGTACTGGTATCTCTTTCAGGTACTGTATCACTTTCAGGATACTGGTACTGGTATCTCTTTCAGGGTAGTGGTATCTCTTTCAGGATACTGGTACTGGTATCACTTTCAGGGTACTGGTACTGGTATCTCTTTCAGGGTACTGGTACTAGTATCTCTTTCAGGGTAGTGGTATCTCTTTCAGTTACTGGTACTGGTATCTCTTTCAGGGTACTGCTATCTCTTTCAGTTACTGGTACTGGTATCTCT
>NW_025743798.1:0-2137 GCF_021292245.1 Micropterus dolomieu
TAAAATAGCTAGTCATTATTTATCTGATCCCTCTGCTCCACTTGATAAGCTGTGCTGCAGGTTCCCAACATGGTAAGGGAGAAAATGTGTAGTGACTATGACACTGAGTGAAAATACAGTTAACATGTTTACAATGGGCAAGACAGTCATTTACATGGTGAATTACTCCTAATCCATTAAAGCTGTAAGTGCAGCAAAAAATAAAAAAAAGCACGTTTATATTTCACATGACACATCTAAACCAAAAACACAGCACGTCACAAAAAGACTCCGTGTTTTGGGTCGTGATCTACACGAACAGGGTGCTTTCACACCTAACCTGTTTAGTTTGGTTGAACAAACTCTGATGCGTTTTCCTGATTAGTACCAGCCTGTCTATGGAGGACCGATCCTGACACAGGCAGAAATAAATACAGAAATAAATAAATGCTCAATAAATAAATAAGCATCCAATTAAATACACAAAAAAATAAAGTAAATAAATAAATGTAGGTAGTAATTAAATTATACAAGGAGACATAAATGTACATATTTTAATTAGTGCCTTTACTTATTCACCTTTGTTATAGTTACCTTATTTATTTATTCTCCGTTATAATCTAAAACTTTATTTATTAATTACTTATTTTTTAAATGTATTTATTTATGTGTGTGTGTTTTATTCTTCCTTTGTATATTTTTACCTTATTTATTTTCACCCATGGTATTTATGTCTGCCTGTCCTTTTTACATTTCTGTATGCATTTCTGCCTCATTATGCAAATGAGGAGGGGCTGTGTCTCAAGGGGTCATCTTCTCTCCTATTGGTGGACCAGTCAGACGGGAGAGCTCTAGGCCTTCTCCGCCTGCAGACATCAACGAGCTGCTCTTCACACAGTCAGATGGCTTCCTTCAGTGCGCTGAGGTGTTTAGCAACTCTGTTTGAAGACACTACCAGCCATGTCTTCCTTCTCTTTTCATTTGGACACTCTGACCTACAGAGTTTTCAATTAGCGACTTATACATACACAGAACTGCAGGAAAGTGAGCTGTTGTTTCTGAGAGCCACATCAGTTAGCCGCAGCTAAATCTGGAGTGCACTCCTATTCGAGTATTTACGGTAAATGCTCCCACACGGAGCTGCCTGTTGCTCTGCTGTTATCAGCTGCTGTTTCAACAAAAACGCCATTCAGGGTGAAAATTCAACCGTGAGTATTATGAATAATACATGTAATCTGTTAAGCTATGAGGAGAGTAAAAGTCCGTAAGCCGCTAGGCTAATTTATGTAGTGCTAACATCATATAGGCTAAAGCTCTTGAGCTAGTGGTGGTGACTAACAAATAAACTAATCTTAACAGTTACCATTAAGAAGAATTTTATGCTTCTCTTAAATGTGATTGCTATTAAGCCGTGTTTTATGTGTGGTGGTGACGTCAATTTAAAGTTAACTTTACTGCACTTCACTAGTCGAAATGATTTAATGAAGGCTAACGTTAGTTACTGTACTTTTATGTCTCACACAGAAAACACAGGAGGAGGCATGCGGAGAACATAACCATATTCTTCAGAGGAAAAGAAGAAGGAGGAGAAGGAGAGCAACAAATAACCCCCAAACAATAAAATAAATTCCTTTTATATTTCCCTGCCTTGTTGTTTATGTGTACATACAGAGGAAGAATGAGAGAACAGCACACATTTCATCGTTACTGTATGTTAGAGCATGGGAGAACAGTGGATACTTTTAATACAGCCCACACCCCTAATACTGAATTTACCATAAAGAATTGAATACGAGTGCACTCCAGATTTAGCTGCAGCTAGCCGACCGTGTGCTTCTCCCTATACCGCAGTTCTGTGTCCATGCATGCAGCAAACTGAAAACACTGCCTGTCGGAGCGTCTACATGAAAAGAGAAGGAAGACATGGCTGGTAGTGTCTTCAGAGTTGTTAAACACCTCAGCGCACTGAAGGAATCGTCAAAGACGATGTAAGTCGGACTCTAAATCAGTACAGAGTCTGTTGTTACGGCGGATTAACCTCTGCTCAAGTCCGTTGTGGTTGGTAGAGGTGTGCTGAATGTTGAGTGTGTATGCCTTTTGTTTTCTGATCTGTGTGTTTGCAGGGCTAGCTAACTTTCTGATGTGCTTGAATGCTCCT
>NW_025743798.1:2157-4670 GCF_021292245.1 Micropterus dolomieu
ATGTCTCACACAGAAAACACAGGAGGAGGCATGCGGAGAACATAACCATATTCTTCAGAGGAAAAGAAGAAGGAGGAGAAGGAGAGCAACAAATAACCCCCAAACAATAAAATAAATTCCTTTTATATTTCCCTGCCTTGTTGTTTATGTGTACATACAGAGGAAGAATGAGAGAACAGCACACATTTCATCGTTACTGTATGTTAGAGCATGGGAGAACAGTGGATACTTTTAATAAAGCCCACACCCCTAATACTGAATTTACCATAAAGAATTGAATACGAGTGCACTCCAGATTTAGCTGCAGCTAGCTGACCGTGTGCTTCTCCCTATACCGCAGTTCTGTGTCCATGCATGCATCAAACTGAAAACACTGCCTGTCGGAGCGTCTACATGAAAAGAGAAGGAAGACATGGCTGGTAGTGTCTTCAGAGTTGTTAAACACCTCAGCGCACTGAAGGAAGCCATCTGACTGTGTGAGGAGCAGCTCGTTGATGTCTGCAGGCAGAGTAGGAGCTCTCCCGTCTGACTGGTCCACCAATAGCAGAGAAGATGACCCCTTGAGACACAGTCCCTCCTCATTTGCATAATGAGGCAGAAATGCATACAAAAATGTAAAAAGGACAGGCAGAAATAAATACCATGGGTGAAAATAAATAAGGTAGAAAAATACAAAGGAAGAATAAAACAGACAAAAATATTAAAACACACACATACATTTAATAAATAAGTAATTAATAAAGTTGAAGATTATAACGGAGAATAAATAAATAAGGTAATTATAACAAAGGTGAATAAGTAAAGGCACTAATTAAAATATATACATTTATGTCTCCTTGTATAATTTAATTACTACCTACATTTATTTATTAAATTTTTTTGTGTATTTAATTGGATGCTTATTTATTTATAGAGCATTTATTTATTCCTGTATTTATTTCTGCCTGTGTCAGGATCGGTCCTCCATACCTGTCCTCACCAGAAAAGAAAAATATACTGTATGTTGTTTGAATCATATGTACATTTTTTGAGACCAATAGTGACCGTATGAAGGTAGCAAAGGAGGAACAGGAGACCAGCATTCAAGTCCCATGTGAAACTAAGTCAATGTTGAGATATTTATAGTTTTATGTTACATGGCATTACTGACATAGGCGGTTTCACCAATGAGCAAAGGTGAGAAATTGACCAGGGCCTCAGCCACCAGGGGGCCTCGCGATTTCTCTCTCCTTTTTAACCTCCTGTTGTGATTTCCTCACGTAAGGAGACGGTGCGGATCATGATCAGGATTATGTAGGTCTATATAGTCGGCGATTACGTAAGCCAGTTGCGTCATTTATGCATAAATAGCGGAGCTGTCCCCGACACCTCGGAGTTTCCGACACATCGGAGTTTCTTTTATTTATGGCGGTTGCCTGTAAACAGTCAAAGACGATGTAAGTCGGACTCTATATCAGTACAGAGTCTGTTGTTACGGCGGATTAACCTCTGCTTAAGTCCGTTGTGGTTGGTAGAGGTGTGCTGAATGTTG
This sequence comes from Micropterus dolomieu, assembly GCF_021292245.1. Lineage (NCBI taxonomy): Eukaryota > Metazoa > Chordata > Actinopteri > Centrarchiformes > Centrarchidae > Micropterus > Micropterus dolomieu. Next base: position 3,689 of record NW_025743798.1, read on the forward strand.
AGTGTGTATGCCTTTTGTTTTCTGATCTGTGTGTTTGCAGGGCTAGCTAACTTTCTGATGTGCTTGAATGCTCCTGTCACGATCGTGGTGTGGAGGCAGGTTGGAGAACCCAAACGCAGGACACAGAGCGGGGCAGGTATGGTACAACGAAGGGTTTTAATAAACAAACAAAAGCGAGCACACTTACAGGTGAGTGGCTGAATAACTGAAATCCAAAAGTACCGGGAGACGAGACGAGACAAGCAAGGCTGGTTAGGCAGGCAGAGAGTACACGCACGACAGACTGGGGGGTAACATAAACAATGACCGGACAAGGACAAGACAGAAACACCAGGTATATATACACAGGGACTAACGAGCAGGGCGGGAGCAACACAGGTGACAGACATGAGACTAACGAGGCAGAGAGAGAGAGAGCAGAGGAAAACAGAGAGACTTGACATGACAAGCAGACTATATAACAGATACTGGACACTAGACAGGACAGAACCCAAAACTCAACATACCAAGGCAGATACCAAACTCAAAAGTAAACACAAAGGATGGCCAACCGGCAGAGCGTGACAGCTCCTAGTTGAAGTGAGCAACCTGCCACACATGGGGTGTCATTTAGAATGGGTACGTTGGTGAGCATTTGTTAAAATGTTCAGAAGAATAGCTTGCAACAAGAAATGTTAAAAAACAATGAAACTGCTTTGACAAAGGTTTATTTGTAAGAAAACATGCAAAGCAATGTAAATATAGAAGAAACAACATTGCAACCTAAGTAGTTTTGCTGCCTAAAACTAAAAAAACTGCGACTGTTTCACGTCTAGTAGGCCTGTTGCTGGAAGTTTTGGGAGGCATTGTCAAATGACCTATTTTGTTGTTTAGGTATGAGTGACATGTTGGTTCATTTGGGCTGATGTGAAAGCTGTCAATGGAACTCTGGTGCAGGCCATACAGCTGAACCAGGACCAGGAGCAGTACGCAGCAATGTATA
>NW_025743798.1:4690-5626 GCF_021292245.1 Micropterus dolomieu
TATATACATTTATGTCTCCTTGTATAATTTAATTACTACCTACATTTATTTATTCACTTTATTTTTTTGTGTATTTAATTGGATGCTTATTTATTTATAGAGCATTTATTTATTCCTGTATTTAACTCTGACTGTGTCAGGATCAGTACCAGCCTGTCCTCACCAGAAAAGAAAAATATACTGTATATTGTTTGAATCATATGTACATTTTTTGAGACCAATAGTGACCGTATGAAGGTAGCAAAGGAGGAACAGGAGACCAGCATTCAAGTCCCATGTGAAACTAAGTCAATGTTGAGATATTTATAGTTTTATGTTACATGGCATTACTGACATAGGCGGTTTCACCAATGAGCAAAGGTGAGAAATTGACCAGGGCCTCAGCCACCAGGGGGCCTCGCGATTTCTCCTTCCTTTTTAACCTTCTGTTGTGATTTCCTCACGTAAGGAGACGGTACGGATCATGTTATGTAGGTCTATATAGTCGGCGATTGTGACGTAAGCCAGTTGCGTCATTTATGCATAAATAGCGGAGCTGTCCCCGACACCTCGGAGTTTCTTTTATTTACGGCGGTTGCCTGTAAACAGTCAAAGATGATGTAAGTCGGACTCTATAACAGTACAGAGTCTGTTGTTACGGCGGATTAACCTCTGCTCAAGTCCGTTGTGGTTGGTAGAGGTGTGCTGAATGTTGAGTGTGTATGCCTTTTGTTTTCTGATCTGTGTGTTTGCAGGGCTAGCTAACTTTCTGATGTGCTTGAATGCTCCTAGCTGATGTGAGCAACCTGCCACACATGGGGTGTCATTTAGACTGGGTTCGTTGGTGAGCATTTGTTAAAATGTTCAGAAGAATAGCTTGCAACAAGAAATGTTAAAAACCAATGAAACTGCTTTGACAAAGGTTTATTTGTAAGAAAACATGCAAAGCAATGTAAA
>NW_025743798.1:5646-12557 GCF_021292245.1 Micropterus dolomieu
GGTAGAGGTGTGCTGAATGTTGAGTGTGTATGCCTTTTGTTTTCTGATCTGTGTGTTTGCAGGGCTAGCTAACTTTCTGATGTGCTTGAATGCTCCTAGCTTAAGTGAGAAACCTGCCACACATGGGGTGTCATTTAGAATGGGTTCGTTGGTGAGCATTTGTTAAAATGTTCAGAAGAATAGCTTGCAACAAGAAATGTTAAAAAACAATGAAACTGCTTTGACAAAGGTTTATTTGTAAGAAAACATGCAAAGCAATGTAAATATAGAAGAAACAACATTGCAACCTAAGTAGTTTTGCTGCCTAAAACTAAAAAAACTGCGACTGTTTCACGTCTAGTAGGCCTGTTGCTGGACTGTTACTTTCCAATGGTTATATATAAAGTTTTGGGAGGCATTGTCAAATGACCTATTTTGTTGTTTAGGTATGAGGACGTGTTGGTTCATTTGGGCTGATGTGAAAGCTGTCAATGGAACTCTGGTGCAGGCCATACAGCTGAACCAGGACCAGGAGCAGTACGCAGCAATGTATACTTTTTTCCCTTGTCTGGACCAAATGAACCAAACTGCAGGTGTGAAAGGACCCTTAGAAGATAATTCAAAACGTGTATGTTCGTATACAGCAGCAGCTTGCGTCTTAAAAAGAATTTTGTTTCTCTCACGATTTTTTTTCTCGTTTAGACGAATTTAGTCTACAACATTTTACCTTTCTGAGCCGACAGTGGACTTTGGTGGAATAATAAAACTAAAAGCGGCCCCAGGATAACACGTTAATATTAAAGCTGCAAGCAGTGTTGGGTGAGCCCTCGCATGTGTAGCGCATCAGGGAATGCCACAGATGCAGCAGATCTGACTACAAGGTTCTGAATTGTCATGTGCTGATGGCACGCCACGAGCAGGACGTTCCACGAAAACTCACCATTTGTACAACTTTCAATCATCAATGGCTTTAGTCTTGACAGTGAAACTTTTTTCTCTAGGAGCAGTTTGTAAAAGTACGGAGCCTGTAAATTGCCAAAAATTACAATAAAATTCAAAATTTCTGACTTCCTGTTAGGTTTAGGGCATCGCTTCAAGAGGCTTTTTGTAGGTCTGGACATGCTACAGAAATTTCGGACACAGGTGAAGAGAGCTGCTCTGTAGGGGGCGCCAATGAGTCATTTTGCCACACTCATGAAATACGTAATTTTTAATCTCACGCTACTTTAAGGTACAAATGTTACAACTGAATATATCTGAAATCATACTTTAATATTTTCTACATCACAGTGTTCAATGTTTCTACCAACCTGAGCTGATCTGACACATTGTGTCCAAGTGATTTGCTGATGTTTTGTACTTACACTGGACATCTATGGATACAGATGTGAAGTTGATCTGGCCATACTCATTCTCAGACTTGCAGTGGTAGATCCCGCTGTCCTTAGAACTGATAGAGGTGAAATTATAAACGCCTTCTGGTCCCTGAATCAGTGTTTGGTTCTCCTTGTACCAGGTATAATTAGCTGCTGGGTTAGCATCACTGCTGCAGGTCAGAGTCACTGAACTGCCCTCCACTATCTCAGCAGAGGGACTCACTGACACAGAGGGAAGCTTTGGAGGATCTGGAGAAGAGATGAACATGAATTACTTCAAGATTAGAATTTTTTACCGTAGACGATTAAATATTTTCATTAAAACTTCTCTGTGTTTGTTTCTTTTTGATTCTCTCTAGTATTTGTCACAGCAGCTGTCCAGAGTGCTGATTTTTGACTCCTGCTGGTGGAAACTGACTGCCAATAACACGTCTTTAATCATTTGTCTCTATATACAGGATGCTGGTTGTGTTCATGTCCTGTTTACTGAGTCAGTCCTGACAGTCTTCTCAGGTAAGTTGTAGTTGTTGCCAGCTGGCAGATCACTTCCTTGTGTTTTGTAAATAATTCTGTTGAGTCTAAATAACAGACTGAAAAAGTTATTTTCCTTATACTAACAGCTGTTGCGTCATCATCTACACTCTGAACATGAATCTTCATCAGAAACTAATGTTTTACTATGAAAAGTCAAAAGTGACAGACTAACAATATCCATTCTGTCTCAGTCAAAAACTGAGAGCTATTGGGAATGACATCATCAAAATGGAGCAATAATCAAAACATTAAATGTAGCAACAACATATTTTTTACTTTAAATATAATAAACAGAAATACTTTCTAAATTTCTTATAATGATGCTGCTGCCATGATCCTGATCCGTGTCTGTCTCTGTTCTTGTTTTTTTCTGTTATTGTGTGCTGTTTGGTTCCTGCTTGGTTTGTGTCTGCCTGTCTGCGTTGTGTGTTCTGATCACTGCCTGTCTTGTTGTTTGATTATGTTTGTTCTGTTTTCTGCCTGTTCTGTGTAGTTATCTTAGTCTGCTGTCCGTATTTTTCTGTATCTGCTTGCTTGCCTTATCTGTTTGACTGTGTTTCTTATGACCCTTGGTTTGTCTTTCAGTAGTGTTTATCCATGTTTGTCTGGTCCTGTTTAGAGTCTGTCTGGATGAGTTATTCTCTGTTGGGTTTGGTTTGTGCTTTGAAGATTGTTTCTTTCTGTTTCCTGTCTTGTTTGGTTTTGATCTCTGCTTGTATTAGTTTGTATTGTCTGCCCTGTGTATGTTTGCTCCACCTGGTCTCGGTCCCGCCCTGCTCGTTAACTTCTGCTTAAATGTTTGGATTATTCCTTTTACTGTCACCCCTTGGAATTTTCGTTTTATGGACTGTTTTTCCTCCTCTGCGGACAAACTTGGTTATGGATTTCCTTTGTTGGATTTTTGGACTGTAAGTTTGGTTTCCCCTTCTGTTTATAAATTCTGTAAGACCGGATCTATTTGCCTTAGAGTCCTGCAACTTGGTCCTAAATCTGTTCATGCCTGCACGACAAATGGTCACAGCTGCATCTACATTTAGATCTAGAAGACTCCAATATGGTTTGTCTGAAAAAGATTTTTTTCCCCCCTGACACAGTGGAGTAAACTCACACACTGAAGGAGAGCGGAAATCCTCATGTCCTTTTACAGCACAGGAGATGATGTCTCCAGGATAAAACTGATCTTTATAAGAAGATGTCTCCATTCTTTCCATTTTCTGTCCATTCTTGAACCAGACGTAGGAAGAACGATCAGGAAGACGACAGCTGCTGTGACAAAGCAGCTCTGCCTCAGTATAAATCCTGTAGACTGTTGATCTGATCACCTGCACCTGGAGATCTGGATCTGTGAAGAAGGAACAGGAATATTATTTTAGACAAAACCGTTAACATATATACACATGCACAGCGGACACATTTACTGTATATGTTTATGATATGAATGTTACCTGTGACAGACAAAGTGACTCCAGGTGAACCATAAAATCTCCCACCTGGTTGGTTTGTTATGAACCTGAACTTGTACTCAGCTGAGTCGCTCTCTCTCAGGTCTGTGATTCTCAGAATGCAGATGTTGTTAGAACAACTGTACTGCAAACGACCTGCGTACTCTGAGTCTGTTCTCAGATCCACATGTTCTTTATCCTGCAGTTTAGTAAACCAGAATGTTTTCTCAACTGTAGTAACATGGTCATTTATTCTGGATGGGTATGTGTAGGTGCATCTTATTTCCACTGTTGATCCTTTTAAGGCACAGATCTGAGTAGAGGTGTAAGTCACTCCCCAGCCATTCTGAGCCTGTATCACTGTAACACAGAGCACATCAGAAACTACAGTCAGACTCAACAACATCAGGACACAGACTTTCATTTGTAGTGGAGGTGCTTCAGTGTGTGAAGCTACATTTCCCAAAACTACTTTGACTCTCATGCCATCCCACCTTAAAGCAAGATTGTGGAACTTTTACATGTAAATGAACATTACATTCAAGCCATTTATATTTACATTTAAATTTACTCATTTGGCAGATGCTTTTATCCAAAGCGACTTACATTTGAGGAACAACATACAAGCATCAACAGAGCATCAAATACAGATCTACAACTGCTGGCATATATCACATCAGCGGGTAAATACCTAGGGACAGAAGTAAGAGTTAAGAAAAAGTGCAATCAATACAAGATAATTGTAGGGGATAGAAGAAGAAGAGCACAGGAAGTGCATGTTAGAGGTTAGGAGTTAGAGGTGTTCTAAGAGGAAGTGTTCTCAGAAGAGATGAGTTTTCAAGAGCTTCTTGAAGTTAGAGAGGGACGCCCCTGCTCTGATGACATGTGGTAGCTTGTTCCACCATCGTGGTGTCACAGATGAGAACAGCTGAGCCTGGGATTGCTTTGTGTGAAGGGATGGCAGAGCCAGGCTCGTTCGTTGGAAGAGCGGAGTGGCTGAGACGGAACGGAAGTTTGTATTATGGAGTTTAGGTAGATGGGTGCAGATCCGGTAGTCAAAGTATTAGTTAAGTATTACCTCACTTCCACAAACTCTTATTTGCCCAGTGATTCTTCTTTTGTGTTTAAGAGTACAACAGGATGCCGGTGGAGTGCCAACTCCAGGTAGGGAATGAGTCCTTACCCCAAGTGAAGGAGTTCAAGTACCTCGGGGTCTTGTTCACGAGTGAGGGGAGACTGGAGCAGGAGATTGGCCGGAGAATCAGAGCAGTGGGGGCGGTAATGCACTCGTATTACCACACCGTTGTGGCGAAAAGAGAGCTGAGCCGTAAGGCTCTCGATCTACCGGTCGATTTTCGCTCCTACCCTCACCTATGGTCATGAAGGCTGGGTCGTGACCGAAAGAACGAGATCGCGGGTACAAGCAGCCGAAATGGGTTTCCTCAGGCGGGTGGCTGGTGTCTCCCTTAGAGATAGGGTGAGAAACCTGGCCATCCGCGAGGAGCTCAGAGTAGAGCCGCTGCTCCTTTGCGTTGAAAGGCGCCAGTTGAGGTGGTTTGGGCATCTGGTAAGGATGCCTCCTGGACGCCTCCCTAGGGAGGTGTTCCAGGCACGTCCAGCTGGGAGGAGGCCTCGGGGAAGACTCAGGACTAGGTGGGGAGATTATATCTCCACACTGGCCTGGGAACGCCTCGGGATCCCCCAGTCAGAGCTGGTTAATGTGGCTCGGGAAAGAGAAGTTTGGGGTTCCCTGCTGGAGCTGCTCCCCCCGCGACCCGATCCCAGATAAGCGGATGAAGATGGATGGATTGATGGATGGAGTGCAACAGGAGTACAAGTACTCTGTTATATGCTTTTGATCGCCCTCCAGATTACCAAGACAGAAGGCTGGTTTCAGTGGATGGGACACACACCCAGTTGTTTGAGCTCGCTCAGCCGGCCTTCAGATTCTAGTAGATTGCTCGGTAAAGTGCAAAGAAATGGCACATCAAGAGTAAAAAAAATAGAGTAAAGTATTACCTCACTGCTGCAAACTCTTATTTCCAAACAAGTTCACGCACAATTTTGATTCACATTTTAACTATAATTGAATAAAAGATTTATTCTGTATCACATGTTTTTCTTATATTTTTACGTCTTTGTTGGGAACTTTGTAACGTCTGTTTTAAACTAAGTTCTAATTTCTGGTTTATCCCAAAGTGAACAGAACTCTTGACAAGTCTTCAAATCATTCAGTTGTACATGAGGATATAAAATGCAAAGGAACAGCCAGAGATGAACACGTGACAGCAGGACATCATACAAAGGGTGCAGTGAAGGAACAGCAATGAACATTAAATATTAGAGGGGTGTGAAAGGCTCAGTTGCTTTCCTGTCTGTGGTCGGCTGCTGCAGAGTGTGAATGGAAACTGTAGAGAAATGCAGAACACTGAGGCATGGACAGCTACTGTGGTATGTAGATAACAAACCACTTATTATTGGAGAGAGTAATAGTAACTTGGTGAAAGTAATATCAACTTTGATTGATTCCCCTTTCTGTTTTAAAGGGGGAATTTAAGGTTAATGCTGTGTCCGTGTGTGCTTTGATCCGTATGCATCAAATACATTTTATCTATTCATCTATGGTCACCAGCTAGTCATTTAGTACTAGGCAGGTAGTGTACAGTGTTTTTTTAGAGCCTTTTCACTGAAACCAGCTGCAGCTGCTGGAAACAAGGCTGGTGAGAGCGAAACAAAACAGGAAACTCTCTGTAGAGCTGAGAGGAACTGCAGATTCAGGTGATTATTCTCTGTGGCTTCATTACTACAAGCAACATCTTAAACATTATACAATTATTCAAACCATTGTTAATATAAAAATATTCATTAGTGTGACTTTAAGTTTTATTATCTACCTTTCAACTCCTACGGTGAGTCATTTCCTATTAAATGAAAGACATGACACTGACTCATGTTCTCTGATGGACGTCTTGTAAAAACTTGAAGAGAGAAGTTAGTGTCTGGTGTTGCAGGGGTCGCACCACATTGCATAACATCACATATCAAATCTATTTATTTACTAAGAAACCCACTTTCCTCAGATTTTCTGAAGTGTGCTACCACAATATAAATATGTCCAGTACCTTGTACAGAGAGAAGGAAGACAACAAATCCACTCGCTGCTGCTGTTAAACTCATAGCTGCTCCTCACGTCTGTTAAATCAGCAGGTAGATCAGATACATGAAAAGTCCTGTATGTCACTTAGTCCCAATGAACATTTCTAATGAAAAAGGGAGGACGCTGTCTTTGAAGACAGTTTGTCTCTGTGCTTGGTACTCTTGTGTTAAAACAGACACTGAAGTGTTAAAGGCCGCCCTGACTTTCTTCCTCTTCACATCATTAGTATGCAGGAACAGACTGTACATCTCCAAGTTGAAATGAAGACATGATTCTTACTGTTGTTTTGCAAATGATGCATTTTTTACTTTACACAACAACCCAGGTCTCAGTTTGTACATCCTCAGCTCCTCACCTTGCCTCCCGTCATCATTTCAATCTTTTCATTGCATCTTAGTCCCCCCCACCTTAGAAGCATGGAGA
>NW_025743798.1:12577-15713 GCF_021292245.1 Micropterus dolomieu
TCTGACAACTCTTACTGGATTGTTCTCATTGCCTCTGTTGATTACTTTAGTTAAGGTTTGGTTTAGGGTGGAGTAAGGGTTAATATTAGCCAATCAGAGACACCGTAGCGGGAGAGTGGGGGCAGGCCTTGACACAGAGCTGGTGGAAGTTGTTGCAAGGAAAACATGCAAGGAGAGAAGAACAGAGGAAATACGTCTTTAGAGAAGCAGCTGATCATCAGCTCTACCAGCTGTAGTAGAGAATGGGAATCAGACCCAGGTCTCCCACACCAAAGGCAAGCATCTTATCTATGCGCCATCACCATCCGTCATTTTCAGCAGCACCCAGTCCAGAGACATGAGACATAAGAAGACTGGTTAAGTTTAGCAGGTCACCTCCATTAACATGGCCTAAATTCCCTCACAGACACAAACAGCTTGAGAGATGTTACAGGCAGTTGTTACCTGTCTGGGCATCTGGCTACTGCTACTGATCACCTCAGCACTTTCTGAAGGAGTATAATTATTTATGTTTGTGCTAATAAAACTATTGGCAATTTAGGAGTCTTTCTTTGAGATGTAGACCTCTAACTGCCTGAATGAAATTTAATTTGTGGTCTTTGCTATAATAAATCCTATTAAGGGAGACTGAAGGAATCAGATGGTGCTCAGCAGACTTTTATCTGCCACATGGAGATTTCCCAATAAAGAACAATGCTGACTCGGAATGAGCATCAGTCATCAGTCTGTGCAAAGATACACAGAGGGCTAATCTGAGGCAGTCTGGGTTAGACAAATAAAGTGAGAAGCCTTCTTTATTGGGAAACTCAGAAACTCAGCCAGGAAACACAAAATAAACACAAAGTGGGCATTTGGTACTAAAAGGACAGTAACTTTGGGAGATGAGCACTTTGTTTGTCTAACTCAGACGGCTTAAGCCTCATATTCATTTCATATAAACTTGTGAACCAAAATGGTTGAGTGCCTTTCATTTCAGATGTAACAACAACAAAAAGATGCGATAAACGTTCTGTTTAATCAGATTGAAATACAAACTCCATGTCAAATGCTTAAAATGCAAATGAAAAATACAGTTTATATCCATTTACATTTTAAAAAGTGTTACCAAGCAGTCTCTCATCAGGCCAAACAAGGAGTGCAAGAAAGAAAAGGTCTTATCTTGTGTCTTACTCACTATTTTACATGCAAGATGAAGCAAACATGAGTTTTCAAAGCAGATAAATACATACAGCAATATAGGCAGCCAATAATGAGCGCACATGACCATGCAATAAAAATACAAGTTCAGAAAATTAGCATATGAATACTGACAATAGATGTGACTTATTCTTATAACATCAACCTGCCAGGGACTCCAGATAAAAATGAGTCTGTATGGCTAAATCTGGCTCATTTACATTTGGGCATTGTCCTTATGTTCACTGATGTGCACTGTCCCTTTAAAAAAACAAACAAAAAACCCAAACATTATGACCAAATGTGATCATATAATAATCAAAATTGTAAAGTCCTGAAAAAATGGTAGACGGAGCTAAAGTTATGCAGTTTAACACAACAGTCCTGTAATAAATTCTTCACAAAGGTTTAAATGTCCATCAGAGAAGTGTCTAATATTTAATCTATCTGTCCTTCATTAATATAATCGATGTATAAATGATTATTGCTGCCTTGATTCTGCATTCTTGGCCCAGTCTGTCCTGAGGAAAAATCAAATGGGGCCACCTGCTAAGAAAAGGCATAGAAAGTCCATGCATAAATACAGACCACAGATCCATGTTGTCACCACACTCAGTGTCTTCTACTAACTCTGCTGTACAGGGCAGATACATCCTCCACAGCTGCTTGAGGCCTTGTTCTGTGAAGGAATCAATAATTTAAAAGAACATTTAATAAAAACACTAAAAAAACATAGAACATGTGGGATTAAACACTTTCTATTTTTATTTAACTTTATTTAAATTAAACAGCAACAAAGATTGTCCTGTGTGAAGAGCTGCTCACCCTGCGGCACTGTTGAAGTTGGGGGCCGCGTAAACAACCTCCTCCTCGTTTCTGAGGGGCTGAGCTGGGCTGTAGTTGGAGTAGAGAGCCCCTGCCTGGCTTCTTATGAATCGTATGGTTGCATACTGAGTTTCATCTGTCTGCTGGTCACAGAGATAGTCATTATTACATTTTCCATGTACTCTTTACAAGACAAACAGAACTCTGCACTGCAGCATGACAGGACCACTCAGTAAAATATCTGCAGGGTATAAGGTGGAGTGTGTTCAGCCTAATTTGCTAAACCAAAGAACTGTGATCCTGAGGCTTGATATCAGTCTGTATCCGTGTTTCCATCAATGTTATTTATGCGCATTTTGAAGTGTGGCATTAGAAAAGGTTGATGAAAACGGCAAAATTAAAAAACAAAAATCCTCAATCTCGCAAAAAACTTTATACGCTGGCTTGAGGTGGTTTTTGCCTTTGTCGAAAAACTCTTAATGCACTACTTGGGAGATGGAAACACTTTTGCCGAATTCTGAGGACCTCTCTCCATTTTTCCAAGATCAGTGGCCATTAGTTCCATGCGACTGGTGTATTCACTCCAAAACAGCTGATGACCCATTTCACATTTCCCTTTTTTTCTTTTTTGCGACATTTCAAAAGTCCGCTTCAACTTTGCATGACAATTGGATGGAACAATTTTTGTGTTGCAATACCAGCAGCAGATGATAATAGTATTCACATTTTACTTAATGCCCTATGAACAAGATAGTGTACAAGAAGTTTGTTGTTCAATTTAGGTGAACCATGTGCCAGAAGTATGTCTGGAGAAAGACTGCTTAATTCATTGTGGGTATTTAAAGTAAAAGTTTGTCAGTTTTAAAACAACAGTCTTATGTTTTATATAGTGCTGGGATGAAATTACTGACTTTGTAAGAGACCCGTTTGATTTGTGTAACTTTGATGGCTAAGGCCTCATTTTACCTTCAGATTAACTTTTAAATAATTTTCACACAGATTGAGGACATTGGATTTTGTCCCTCATTACAACACTGAAAGTGCATTAGGAAGGGATTTCTTAATAACGTAGAATGAACAGGAGGAATAATTACTGTTTAAATGTTCATATGGACACCTGGATAACAAACAGACT
>NW_025743799.1:0-2958 GCF_021292245.1 Micropterus dolomieu
GGACCGAGTCGCAGGTCTCATCCTCCGGGCACCACGGAGGAAACGTACAACCAAGGGAAGTTTCCCCAAGGACCCCTCCCTCAGAGGGGTGTGGAAAGACGAAATAGCTGCCACGTACACCTTGAGGGTGGAAGGGGAAAGACCAGCAGAGAACCGGTCCTGGAGGAACTCAAGTACCTGAACCACCGGGCAGGTAACAGGGTCCACCGACCGCTCCCTACACCAAGTGGAGAAAACGCTCCACTTCAGGCCGTACATCCTCCGTGTGGACGGGGCCCTGGAGCTCAGGAGGGTCTCGACTGCTCCGGCTGTTAGACCCGCCTCTAGGTACTGTGCCCCCTCAGGGGCCAGACCCACAGTCGCCATATGGCGGGGCAAGGGTGAAGAACCCGGCCCTGCGCCTGGGACAGCAGGTCTCTCCTCAGAGGGACCCGCCACGGCCGGCCGTCCAGGAGCGACATGATGCCCGAGAACCACACAAGGGGTTGGCCAGAACGGGAGAACCCCCGGGAGCAGAGCGACTGGGGGAAAAGCGTACAGACGTAGCCTCGGCCACGAATGTACCATGGCGTCCAGACTCAACGGGGCTGGAGGAACGAGAGAAAACCATAGCGGGCAGTGCGTAGTCTCTTGAGACGCAAACAGATCCACGTCTATGGGGCCGAACTCTTCGCACAAGAGCTCCACCACTTCGGGGTGAAGTCTCCATTCCCCGGGCCTCGGCCCCTGCCTCGACAGCAGGTCTGCTCCCTAATTCTGCGTCCCCGGGAGATACATCGCCCTGAGCGATAGTAACCTCTGCTGGGACCACAGGAGGATCTGACGCGCCAGTCTGTACAGAGGGCGCGAGCGCAGACCGCCCTGGTGATTCAGATAGGCCACCACCGCTGTGTTGTCGAACCAGGACGTGGTGGCCTTGGAGATCGGGCAGGAAACTCCTTAGAGCCTGGAACACCGCCAACATCTCGAGACAGTTGATATGCCACTCGGATTGATGCACCTGCCAGGATCCCCTTGCAAAGCGGCCGTCCATGACCGAGCCCCAGCCCGTGAGGGAGGCATCTGTCGAAATGACCAGCCGGCGACAAGACCCTCCCAGCACGGGCCCCTGGGACAGGAAGTTTCCTTCCAAACTGACAGGGAACGAAGACACTTGCACGTAACCCAAATCAGACGGAGAGGATTTCCCCTCGGGGAAAAACCCTTGTTCCTTAGCCACCACTGCAGGGGTCTCATGTGCAGCAGTCCAGATGGTATTACGCTGGACGCAGCTGCCAGGAGACCCAACACTCATTGAAAGTGTTTTATAGTGATGGCGTGGCCTAACTTCACCCCTTTCACGGCAGCCAATATGGTGTCGACACGTGCCGGAGACAATTGTGCCCGCATCGTTGTCGAATCCCATACTACCCCTAGGAACGTAGTCCGTTGGGTGGGCGCCAGCACACACTTCTTTGCGGATGCAGATGAGCCAGAACGACATCTTGATGCCGAACCGCCAACTCTCGAGACTGGGCTAGGATGAGCCAGTCATCGATGTAGTTGAAATCTGGATGCCCTGGAGCCTCAGCGGGGCCAGTGCTGCATCCATACACTTGGTGAATGTGCGAGGGGAAGTGCCAGGCCGAATGGAAGAACCCGATACTGGTAAGCCACACCCAGCTCAGGAACTTCCTGTAAGAAGGACGGATGGAGACGTGGAAATAGGCGTCCTTTAGATCTATCGTGACGAACCAATCCTCAGATTGGATGTGCGTCACGATGGCGGGGATGATGAGCATCTTGAACCTGAATCTCCTCAGAGACCGGTTAGAACCCGCAGATCCAAAATAGGGCGCAGCCCTCCGTCCTTCTTGGGGACTATGAAGTACCGGCTGTAGAACCGGCGTCTCTGTCTGGGGGGGAGACACGTTCCACGGCCCCTTTCCTCAGCAGAGTACGAACTTCCTGTCCCAACACCGGACCTTGCTCCGGGCGGACCACAGTCCAAACTACCCCGTTGAATTTTGGAGGGCGGGTTTTGAACTGTAGTCGAAACCCATGTATGGCAGTGCGCAGGACCCACGGAGAAATGTTCGTCAGGCTCCGCCAAGCCTCTGCAAAGTCTGCCAACGGAACCAGCCCCTCGGGGCTGGTGGTCGGTGTCTCGTGTGATCTTCTGGTGGACCCCTGAAGCCCCATAACGGCAGAGAAAAAACGGGAGAGCCACCGAAGATCCACGGTGAGTGAGTCTGAACGCCGCCTGACTGCAGACCCTCGGTGCAGGCAGTACGGCGTGGACTCGATGGTGGCAGGTGCGTCCTGAACGTGTAAACGGCGGGATAACATCACCCGTTGCCACGGCGGAGGGGACCTCGATCAGCCTCCGGGGGGGGGGGGTTCGGAAGGGGAGAAAGACTCCCCTACCCTGGTCTTCCCTCAGCTCCATCGGGACTGGATGGAGTCCTCAGATCGCGTCTCTCAGAAGGCTGAGGGTGAGAGCGCCGTCTGCTGTCTCGGGGGGCCCCCGAGAAGCGACACTCTGCTTCCTTTCCTCTCCGTAGGAGCTCGTAGAGGGAAGGGACCTACGCCTGGCAGCCTCAGCTGCCTTGGGTCCAGACCGGCGAGGGAGGTACTGGCGGAACGCTTCGCCCTGCGTCTAACGCTCCATGGATCTGCGAAGCTCCGCCAGATCTTCCTCAGAGGGACCCCCCTCTGAACCATCTCCTGTAGCAGGTCGGCTTGGTAGGCTTGAAGCACCGCCATGGTGTGCAAGCTCGCACCTGCCTGGCCCGCTGCCATGTACACCTTCCCCACGAGCGTAGATGTGGTGCGACATGGCTTGGAGGGTAACGCCGGCTCCTCCAGGGAGGATGCAAGTCGAGGGGAGAGATAGCTCGCAAGCGCATCCTCCACCCGAGGCATCCTCCCATAACCACGGTCCCTAACCCCCATCACATTACTGTAGTTCAGTGATCG
>NW_025743799.1:3011-4612 GCF_021292245.1 Micropterus dolomieu
TTCAGTGATCGGGGTGTGGAAAGCCATGTAGAGAAGGGTCTGCCCCATGATTACTCAGTTCATCATGTAAATCAGGAAAGAATGGCAGAGACCGGCATGGAGGTGGTGCGTGGTGCTTAAGAAACCTTTCATCAAGCTTACCACTAGCCTGTGGTGTCTGCTCCTCCTGTGGCCAGTTGATGTTGAGCTTAGCCACGGCTCTAGTCACCACCTCCAGCAGCACGTCATAGTCGGGCACCGCCAGATGACGCCGCCCCGACACCCGGAAGTCATCGTCCACTACGCTGAGCACGACCGCCTCCTTGGAGTCGGATTGCTGCAGCGTCTCCGGATCCAAACTGCGAGCGGGAGAAGCCGAGAACAGGCTCCCGAACGAGGAAAGGAAGCGTCGGAGCCAGCGGATGAAGGTCGGGAAAAAGCCTCAGTCGTCCCGAAATCCTCCGACAGATCACGCTTCTTTTTCTACTTCTCTGACGTCAGCTGTTCCACGGAGGGCATTTGCACATGACAAGTGAAGCCAAGTGGGCTGGAAATGGATGGATTTGGGGATGTAAGTCCACCCAGAGTGGGCTGACAGAGGACAGAATCACAGAACACTACACAGCAAAGAGCCAAAGTTCTGCTCTGGTTAAAAGAACCTTTGAACTAGTTCCTGTAAGATCTTCTTACACACCAAACTGTGACCTCACATCTGAGTCTATAGCTATAGTTGATGATTTGATGCTTGAAATGATGTTTCACAAACACCTCACATTTCTCTGTTGGTGAGCTGCTCGGAAGAAGCATGCTGAGACGACCGATGTGTTGCTAAAAGCGTTTAGCCCACAATGAGAGCACACGCAAGGCTGTCTGTCTCCAAGAGCAATTCGATTAGACAGAATAACTTAATAACTCTCTCTTTCCCAATAGTCGTAAGCAGTTTTCATCTAAAGAGGTGATGATGATTTTATAGAGGAGGGTTCCCTTTACTAAAAAAGAACAGAGAGATGAACCTACAGTTCATTGACCGACTTGAACTGACAGCCTCACTGCTAACGGTACCCTGACTGCTGCAGAGGGTCCAGGTCTCCTCCTGTTGCAGAGGGTCCTGGGTTCCTCCCGCTGCAGAGGGTCCTGGGTTCCTCCCGCTGCAGAGGGTCCTGGGTTCCTCCCGCTGCAGAGGGTCCTGGGTTCCTCCCGTTGCAGTGGGTCTTGGGTTCCTGGGTTCCTCCCGCTGCAGAGGGTCCTGGGTTCCTCCCGTTGCAGTGGGTCCTGGGTTCCTCCCGTTGCAGAGGGTCCTGGGTTCCTCCCGTTGCAGTGAGTCCTGGGTTCCTCCCGCTGCAGAGGGTCCTGGGTTCCTCCCGTTGCAGTGGGTCCTGGCTTCCTCCCGTTGCAGTGGGTCCTGGGTTCCTCCCGTTGCAGTGGGTCCTGGGTTCCTCCCGTTGCAGTGGGTCCTGGCTTCCTCCCGTTGCAGTGGGTCCTGGCTTCCTCCCGTTGCAGAGGGTCCTGGGTTCCTTGTTCCTGGAATACTTGTGTACTTTTACTGCTGATACTTTACATGGAGCTGAGAATACTTGTGTACTTTTACTGCTGATACTTTACATGGAGCTGAGAATACTTGT
>NW_025743800.1:0-3001 GCF_021292245.1 Micropterus dolomieu
TTTGAAAGAGGTGTCAAGGAAGCCATCTACACCAGGGTTGAGAAGCCGTCATTGAACAGGGGAGGGGGTCTACGCCACCACTTATCCCCCACTTACAATGCTGTCCTTTCATCACTTCCCAGGAAACTCAACAAACGTAACCTATTGGCCTCAGGTGAAGATACCAACGATGGTCGTTCAGTCTTGGCCACAGGTAGTCTCAACGACTGTAACGACTGTCGTCACAGCAACAAGGAACACTAACGAACCAGCGGTATCGATGACCCGGGATAACGACCCCACTGAGGTTAAATAGCTGAGTTTCCCCGCCAGTCAGTCAGAACTGAAGAAGTCCTTTGGATGAGGGACGAAACGTCTTCCAGTATCTTCAACCAAGTCCAGTTGCCCTTCATTTTAACCCTCGTTGGATCCCACCCCCTCCCTTCTGGGCTCCTTCCAAAGCCACACCCCCAAAACACGTGAACGCGCGTTGCCGACTCTGCTGGAGGATGAGCACAGTGTGACGAGCGGAGAGCAGCGCGATGCAGCGGCTCACATCAGGGGTAAGAAAACATTTAACTTTGTCGTTATGAAAATAAACAACTAACCCAGTTGTTAGTACTCACTATCAAGCTAGTATGTTAATATTGGATAGGTTTAAAAAGACTGACTTTGATTCAGTAACAAATTGTTAGCATCAGGTAGCTGTGCTAACAGTTGCGGTAACATTGGGCGAAGCTAAAAACAGGCTGATACACATTTTCCCGTTTCCATCAGTTACACTACACGAATGTGAATTTCGTGTTAGACTCATAACATGTACGTTGTTTTGCTTGTTAGAGCTTCCATGGTGACAGCATTATTATCTCTGATGAGGACTGCACTCCAGATCCAAGCACAGACCGGGACAGGACCGGTGTTGAGGCGAAGCAGAGGAGGGAGGGCTGCCAAGGTCCGAGGAAGAAGAGGCAGGATGGAGAGGACGAGGTGCAAGCCAAGGAGCACGTGCCTGCTTCGAGCTTCACACTCCAACAACGACATATGAACAGGTATATATATTTTAATATTAGTCTATTATCTCCCAGTGTACTTGTCTCAAAATTTCTCTGGTGTTTCCCCTTAAGCCCTTTTGGTGTCAAAAATAAAGTGCTTTATAAATGTAATCCATCACTATTGTTATTACTTGTTTATTATTGTTTACGGATTACAACAACTAACTACAGCTCTGCTTCAGCCATCGGCTCATCTGTGTTATGTACATTGACCTGGTGTGTAATGTGGACACAGAAGTCCTGTTAGAGAACAACAAACCCCTGTTCAATAAAAAATATCTGATGATGTTGATGAATGTTCTTTCCAATTACACAGATCTTTCCCATTTTGGGTTCTAATAACCATATATTTCTTTACAGGCCAGAATCTGAGGACTGTGGACAACATCCAGACTACAGTGTTTCCATGCACCACACATGGCTGATCTTCCAGACCCAGGACAGCATAACAGATAGTTCAGTCAGGCAGCATACAGAGTTTGCAGTGTGGCAATGTGGAGCACTTAGAGAGAGTCGTGATACTGAGTTGCTGTTTATGGAAGATATACAACTGTTCTCCTGATCCATCAGGACAATACAGAGGTTTAATCCTAGCAGGGTGGAAGATATAATGTCACTAACTGCTACACAAATAATTCCATCCACTGTGTGGATGAATACCTGTACATTGTTTTTGCTTTAGTTTTATTCCCAGGAGGGTAGAGAAAACACAAAGATATTTTTACCTGTTCTGGATAATATTTTCATTATTTTTTTAATAAAACATTGAAAATGATAAATGCCTTTTCTTTGCACTTGCAGCATAAACAATCAAGCAACTACATGTATGTCTTATTTCTCCAATAATGACATCCAAATGTGGTATAACACTTGTTTATTGTTATTAAATACTACTAAAACTACAATCTTTATCACAAATAGATCATTTTTAAACATTATTAAAAATAAGTATATACAGGAATTGACAAGGTGTGACCAGAGGTGTCCTGACTGATTACGAAGACAGTTCAGACTTTGCATGTAGCATCACATCACTGCTGTGGAGATGATTAAATATATCACAATCACCTCTCTGACATGATTACCACATTTCAAAACCAACTATATTACTTTTTGTTTTATATTTTGCTGTATCTAGCAACACAGTTGGGGCAGGGACACCTGACTGAACCCCATGTTGACGGGGATCATCAGGTCTCCTGGTTCTGTTTCTAGGCATCTCCCCAGTAGTAGACAAGCGGAGGAGGAGGAGGATGGCACTCTGGAGGTCTGCGATGTAACTATAGTCCTTCTCCACCTTCAATCCACTTCCTGAACTTTTTGTTGTACACCTTGCTGTACCTGATAATACAGAATAAATAAATCAGCACCATCTATCTGTATTCCTCATACTGTTTAATATTTTTTGATTCATCACTTATAAATAAACTAAGATGGCGCTCGTAAAGCGGGTGTGTGTTCATGTTTATGCTCAACTCACGTTTGAGCTGATTGCAGTATTTGTGTCTCTTTATATGTTTTGAATACTTTTGATGCTGGTGCTAGGGATGATCTTAGTACAGAATTTGATTCTACCAACACTGAGTCTATATTTATTGAAATTCCATCTTGTCAGCAATTCAATGGTAAGAGCATTTTGATTGGATGCATCTATAGACCACCTGATTCAGACCATAACACATTTATCGATGCACTTCAATCAACACTTGAGTTAATTACTAAAGAAAGTAAATTATGTTTTCTACTTGGTGATTTCAATATTAATTTACCCAAATGTGATTTACCACAAACAGTTGATTTCCTAAATGCACTCCATTCTTTTAATTTTTTTCCTCTTATTACTAAACCGTCTAGAATTACCTCCTCATCTGTTACTCTCATTGATAATATTTTATTTAATTCTTATAATTTTGAGGTCTCTTCAGGCCTCCTGAAGTGTGATGTTTCTGACCACTTTCCTGTTTTTCAGT
>NW_025743800.1:3021-5207 GCF_021292245.1 Micropterus dolomieu
TTTTTGTTTTATATTTTGCTGTATCTAGCAACACAGTTGGGGCAGGGACACCTGACTGAACCCCATGTTGACGGGGATCATCAGGTCTCCTGGTTCTGTTTCTAGGCATCTCCCCAGTAGTAGACAAGCGGAGGAGGAGGAGGATGGCACTCTGGAGGTCTGCGATGTAACTATAGTCCTTCTCCACCTTCAATCCACTTCCTGAACTTTTTGTTGTACACCTTGCTGTACCTGATAATACAGAATAAATAAATCAGCACCATCTATCTGTATTCCTCATACTGTTTAATATTTTTTGATTCATCACTTATAAATAAACTAAGATGGCGCTCGTAAAGCGGGTGTGTGTTCATGTTTATGCTCAACTCACGTTTGAGCTGATTGCAGTATTTTCTCTGTTGGGGAATTGATCCTCCAGAGATACCAAGCTAAAGTTATCGAAGTGCCGTTTGGTATTATAAAAACGAGAAAGCTTACGAGTGTTGGCAATATGGAAGATATTAAAAAAACTCTGGCCTCAATCCAACTAGAGGTCGGTAAAATCGCAACGCAACAAACGGAGATCTTACAGCTCACGAAACAGGTGAATCTACTACAGGCTCAGGTGAGCGGCTATGAAGATAAACTAAAGAAGACCGACCATCAGATCAAGGAACTGGAAAAGAGACTGGATGATGTAGAGCAATATTACCGTATGGATGATCTGATTATCTCTGGATTGAAAACTCTCTGGGACAGATGGAATATTCAGTTAACTTTGGTTATAAGTCCTTTTGATCCAGGAGGCCTTTTCAACTTGGAGGCAGTCAGTTTTTTTCACGTGAGTCTGTGTCGACTTTTTTGCCAGTTCTATTTTTATGGCTTCTATCGACTTGCCCATCTCTGAAGAGAACTCTCTTATTTTTAATCCGTTTGAGCAGAATATAGACAGTTGTGGTATTTACGATAGTTTCCTTAATCCTGATGTAAATCAATCTAATTTAAAATTATTAAAACTGTCTTGTAACTATTACTCTGAAGGACAAGTAAACTCACTGTATCAAACTATAAAATCTTCTAATAATTTTTTCTCTACTTTTCATTTGAATATTCGTAGTATGTCTAAAAATCATGACGAATTAAGAATTTTACTGTCTACCTTAAGTTTTTCCTATTCAGTATTGGCTTTTTCTGAGACTTGGCTGACTGATGATGTATTCTCTTTATTCCCCTTACCTAATTATTCATCTTTTCATTCTTGTAGAAAAAAGAAAAGAGGAGGGGGTGTCTCTTTATATGTTTTGAATACTTTTGATGCTGGTGCTAGGGATGATCTTAGTACAGAATTTGATTCTACCAACACTGAGTCTATATTTATTGAAATTCCATCTTGTCAGCAATTCAATGGTAAGAGCATTTTGATTGGATGCATCTATAGACCACCTGATTCAGACCATAACACATTTATCGATGCACTTCAATCAACACTTGAGTTAATTACTAAAGAAAGTAAATTATGTTTTCTACTTGGTGATTTCAATATTAATTTACTCAAATGTGATTTACCACAAACAGTTGATTTCCTAAATGCACTCCATTCTTTTAATTTTTTTCCTCTTATTACTAAACCGTCTAGAATTACCTCCTCATCTGTTACTCTCATTGATAATATTTTATTTAATTCTTATAATTTTGAGGTCTCTTCAGGCCTCCTGAAGTGTGATGTTTCTGACCACTTTCCTGTTTTTCAGTTTATCCAATCCCGTCAACTAATGTCTAGCTATCCTAAGACTGGGTCAAATAAATATCGTAATTTTTCTAGAAAAAACATTGTTCATTTTAAGTCTGCCATTAGCAATATCATATGGGAGGAGGTATTTGTGGCACAAGATGTTAATAGTGCATATAGTTTATTCTTAAAGTCTTTTAATAAGGCTTTGGATTTATCATTTCCGTTGATGAGCACAAAATCTGGAAATAAATATTCTAAAGGGAAGCCGTGGATAACTGACGAACTAAAAAAGCTTTCCCGAAAAAAAAAAAAAACTGTATAGGAGGTCTATATTTAGTCCTTCTTCAATTAATGTTGAAATTTATAAGAAATGTAAAAACCAATTCTCATCGTTAGTAAGAAAAGCAAAGAAAGCATACTATTCAAATCAATTTGTTCAAGCTTCTAGAAATATTAAGACGACATGGCACCTCAT
>NW_025743801.1:0-754 GCF_021292245.1 Micropterus dolomieu
GATTACCTGTCTGTCTGGTTACCTGTCTGGTTACCTGTCTGATTACCTGTCTGTCTGGTTACCTGTCTGGTTACCTGTCTGTCTGGTTACCTGTCTGGTTACCTGTCTGTCTGGTTACCTGTCTGATTACCTGTCTGTCTGGTTACCTGTCTGATTACCTGTCTGGTTACCTGTCTGTCTGGTTACCAGTCTGTCTGGTTACCAGTCTGTCTGGTTACCTGTCTGGTTACCTGTCTGTCTGGTTACCAGTCTGTCTGGTTACCTGTCTGATTACCTGTCTGTCTGGTTACCTGTCTGGTTACCTGTCTGGTTACCTGTCTGGTTACCTGTCTGATTACCAGTCTGTCTGGTTACCTGTCTGGTTACCTGTCTGGTTACCTGTCTGATTACCTGTCTGATTACCTGTCTGTCTGGTTACCTGTCTGTCTGGTTACCTTTCTGTCTGGTTACCTGTCTGATTACCTGTCTGTCTGGTTACCTGTCTGGTTACCTGTCTGATTACCTGTCTGTCTGGTTACCTGTCTGTCTCTCTCTCACCTGTCTGTCTCTCGTCTGTGTCACCTGTCTGTCTGTCTCTCCCCTGTCTCTCGTCTCTCTCACCTGTCTGTCTCTCTCTCACCTGTCTGTCTCTCTCTCCCCTGTCTGTCTCTCTCTCACCTGTCTGTCTCTCGTCTGTCTCTCGTCTGTGTCACCTGTCTGTCTGTGTCTCACCTGTCTGTCTGTCTCTCCCCTGTCTGTCTGTCTGTGTCTCCCC
>NW_025743801.1:774-3113 GCF_021292245.1 Micropterus dolomieu
CTGTCTGGTTACCTGTCTGGTTACCTGTCTGATTACCTGTCTGATTACCTGTCTGTCTGGTTACCTGTCTGTCTGGTTACCTTTCTGTCTGGTTACCTGTCTGATTACCTGTCTGTCTGGTTACCTGTCTGGTTACCTGTCTGATTACCTGTCTGTCTGGTTACCTGTCTGATTACCTGTCTGTCTGGTTACCTGTCGGTCTGGTTACCTGTCTGATTACCTGTCTGTCTGGTTACCTTTCTGTCTGGTTACCTGTCTGATTACCTGTCTGTCTGGTTACCTGTCTGGTCTGGTTACCTGTCTGATTACCTGTCTGTCTGGTTACCTGTCTGATTACATGTCTGTCTGGTTACCTGTCTGGTTACCTGTCTGTCTGGTTACCAGTCTGTCTGGTTACCTCTCTGTCTGGTTACCTGTCTGTCTGATTACCTGTCTGGTTACCTGTCTGTCTGATTACCTGTCTGGTCACCAGTCTGTCTGATTACCTGTCTGATTACCTGTCTGGTTACCTGTCTGATTACCTGTCTGTCTGGTTACCTGTCTGGTTACCTGTCTGTCTGGTTACCTGTCTGGTTACCTGTCTGTCTGGTTACCTGTCTGATTACCTGTCTGTCTGGTTACCTGTCTGATTACCTGTCTGGTTACCTGTCTGTCTGGTTACCAGTCTGTCTGGTTACCAGTCTGTCTGGTTACCTGTCTGGTTACCTGTCTGTCTGGTTACCAGTCTGTCTGGTTACCTGTCTGGTTACCTGTCTGTCTGGTTACCTCTCTGTCTGGTTACCTGTCTGTCTGATTACCTGTCTGGTTACCTGTCTGTCTGATTACCTGTCTGGTCACCAGTCTGTCTGATTACCTGTCTGATTACCTGTCTGATTACCTGTCTGATTACCTGTCTGGTTACCTGTCTGGTTACGTGTCTGTCTGGTTACCTGTCTGATTACCAGTCTGTCTGACCACCTGTCTGGTTACCTGTCTGGTTACCAGTCTGTCTGGTTACCTGTCTGATTACCTCTCTGTCTGGTTACCTGTCTGATTACCTGTCTGGTTACCTTTCTGATTATCTGTCTGTCTGATTACCTGTCTGATTACCTGTCTGTCTGATTACCTGTCTGATTACCTGTCTGTCTGGTTACCTGTCTTATTACCTGTCTGATTACCTGTCTGTCTGGTTACCTGTCTGATTACATGTCTGTCTGGTTACCTGTCTGATTACATGTCTGTCTGACCACCTGTCTGGTTACCTGTCTGTCTGATTACCTGTCTGGTTACCAGTCTGTCTGGTTACCTGTCTGATTACCTGTCTGATTACCTGTCTGATTACATGTCTGGTTACCATGTCTGGTTACCTGTCTGGTTACCTGTCTGTCTGGTTACCTGTCTGTCTGGTTACCTGTCTGTCTGATTACCTGTCTGATTACCTGTCTGTCTGGTTACCTGTCTGGTTACCTGTCTGTCTGGTTACCTGTCTGTCTGATTACCTGTCTGTCTGGTTACCTGTCTGTCTGGTTACCTTTCTGTCTGGTTACCTGTCTGATTACCTGTCTGTCTGGTTACCTGTCTGGTTACCTGTCTGATTACCTGTCTGTCTGGTTACCTGTCTGGTTACCTGTCTGTCTGGTTACCTGTCTGGTTACCTGTCTGTCTGGTTACCTGTCTGATTACCTGTCTGGTTACCTGTCTGTCTGGTTACCAGTCTGTCTGGTTACCAGTCTGTCTGGTTACCTGTCTGGTTACCTGTCTGTCTGGTTACCAGTCTGTCTGGTTACCAGTCTGTCTGGTTACCTGTCTGATTACCTGTCTGATTACCTGTCTGATTACATGTCAGGTTACCAGTCTGTCTGGTTACCTGTCTGATTACCTGTCTGTCTGGTTACCAGTCTGTCTGGTTACCTGTCTGGTTACCTGTCTGGTTACATGTCTGGTTACCTGTCTGGTTACCTGTCTGGTTACCTGTCTGTCTGGTTACCTGTCTGGTTACCTGTCTGTCTGGTTACCTGTCTGTCTGATTACCTGTCTGTCTGGTTACCTGTCTGTCTGGTTACCTTTCTGTCTGGTTACCTGTCTGATTACCTGTCTGTCTGGTTACCTGTCTGGTTACCTGTCTGATTACCTGTCTGTCTGGTTACCTGTCTGGTTACCTGTCTGTCTGGTTACCTGTCTGGTTACCTGTCTGTCTGGTTACCTGTCTGGTTACCTGTCTGTCTGGTTACCTGTCTGGTTACCTGTCTGTCTGGTTACCTGTCTGATTACCTGTCTGTCTGGTTACCTGTCTGATTACCTGTCTGGTTACCTGTCTGTCTGGTTACCAGTCTGTCTGGTTACCAGTCTGTCTGGTTACC
>NW_025743802.1:0-6072 GCF_021292245.1 Micropterus dolomieu
TTGGAAGACAAATCTCCGTCCCAGTCTCAGGTCTTTTGCAGACTCCATCAGGTTTTCTTCCAGAATGGTCCTGTATTTGGCTCCATCCATCTTCCCTGTCCCTGCTGAAGAAAAGCAGGCCCAAACCGTGATGCTGCCACCACCATGTTTGACAGTGGGGATCGTGTGTTCAGGGTGATGAGCTGTGTTGCCTTTACGCCAAACATAACGTTTTGCATTGTTGCCAAAAAGTTCGATTTTGGTTTCATCTGACCAGAGCACCTTCTTCCACATGTTTGGTGCGTCTCCCAGGTGGCTTGTGGCAAACTTTAAACAAGACTTTTTATGGATATCTTTAAGAAATGGCTTTCTTCTTGCCACTCTTCCATAAAGGCCAGATTTGTGCAGTATACGACTGATTGTTGTCCTATGGACAGAGTCTCCCACCTCAGCTGTAGATCTCTGCAGTTCATCCAGAGTGATCATGGGCCTCTTGGCTGCATCTCTGATCAGTCTTCTCCTTGTATGAGCTGAAAGTTTAGAGGGACGGCCGGGTCTTCGTAGATTTGCAGTGGTCTGATACTCCGTCCATTTCAATATTATCGCTTGCACAGTGCTCCTTGGGATGTTTAAAGCTTGGGAAATCTTTTTGTATCCAAATCCGGCTTTAAACTTCTCCACAACAGTATCTCGGACCTGCCTGGTGTGTTCCTTGTTCTTCATGATGCTCTCTGCGCTTTAAACGGACCTCTGAGACGATTACAGAGCAGGTGCATTTATACGGAGACTTGATTTCACACAGGTGGATTCTATTTATCATCATTAGTCATTTAGGTCACCATTGGATTATTCAGAGATCCTCACTGAACTTCTGGAGAGAGTTTGCTGCACTGAAAGTAAAGGGGCTGAATAATTTTGCACGCCCAATTTTTCAGTTTTTTATTTGTTAAAAAGGTTTGAAATATCCAATAAATTTCGTTCCACTTCATAATTGTGTCCCACTTGTTGTTGATTCTTCACAAAAAATTACAGTTTTCTATCTTTATGTTTGAAGCCTGAAATGTGACAAAAGGTCGGAAAGTTCAAGGGGGCCGAATACTTTCGCAAGGCACTGTAATGTCCTTAAAACAAGTCAAAATGAGGCTCAGTAGTGTGTGTGGCCTCCACGTGCCTGCATGACCTCCCTACAACGCCTGGGCTCCTGATGAGGTGGCGGATGGTCTCCTGAGGGATCTCCTCCCAGACCTGGACTAAAGCATCCGCCAACTCCTGGACAGTCTGTGGTGCAACGTGGCGTTGGTGGATGGAGCGAGACATGATGTCCCAGATGTGCTCAGTTGGATTCAGGTCTGGGGAACGGGCGGGCCGGTCCATAGCACCAATGCCTCCCTCTTGCAGGAACTGCTGACACACTCCAGCCACATGAGGTCTAGCATTGTCTTGCATTAGGAGGAACCCAGGGCCAACCGCACCAGCATATGGTCTCACAAGGGGTCTGAGGATCTCATCTCGGTACCTAATGGCAGTCAGGCTACCTCTGGCGAGCACATGGAGGGCTGTGCGGCCCCCCAGAGAAATGCCACCCCACACCATCACTGACCCACCGCCAAACCGGTCATGCTGGAGGATGTTGCAGGCAGCAGAACGTTCTCCACGGCGTCTCCAGACTCTGTCACGTCTGTCACATGTGCTCAGTGTGAACCTGCTTTCATCTGTGAAGAGCACAGGGCGCCAGTGGGGAATTTGCCAATCTTGGTGTTCTCTGGCAAATGACAAATGTCCTGCACGGTGTTGGGCTGTAAGCACAACCCCCACCTGTGGACATCGGTCCCTCATACCACCCTCATGGAGTCTGTTTCTGACTGTTTGAGCAGACACATGCACATTTGTGGCCTGCTGGAAGTCATTTTGCAGGGCTCTGGCAGTGCTCCTCCTGCTCCTTGCACAAAGGCAGAGGTAGCAGTAGGTTGTTGCCCTCCTACGGCCTTCTCCATGTCTCCTGATGTACTGGCCTGTCTCCTGGTAGCGCCTCCGTGCTCTGGACACTACGCTGACACAGCAAACCTTCTTGCCACAGCTCGCATTGATGTGCCATCCTGGATGAGCTGCACTACCTGAGCCACTTGTGTGGGTTGTAGACTCCGTCTCATGCTACCACTAGAGTGAAAGCACCACCAGCATTCAAAAGTGACCAAGCCAGGAAGCATAAGAACTGAGAAGTGGTCTGTAGTCCCCACCTGCAGACCCACTCCTTTATTGGGGGTAAATGTAAAAATGTAAATGCTCCGTACTTGTATAGCGCCTTTCTAGTCTTTTCAACCACTCAAAGCGCTTTTACACTACATCTGCATTCACCAGTCACACACATTCATACACTGAGCCTAAGTGCTCAAACGGAAACTAACATTCACACTCACTCATGCCACTGGTGGCTATTCCGCCAGTGGCAATTCGGGGTTCAGTATCTTGCCCAAGGACACTTCGACACGCAACCGCCGACCTTCCGATTAACGGCCAACCCGCTCTACCTCCTGAGCCACAGCCGCCCCGGGGTGTCTTGCTATTTGCCTATAATTTCCATCTATTGTCTATTGCATTTGCACAACAGCATGTGAAATTGATTGTCAATCAGTGTTGCTTCCTAAGTGGACAGTTTGATTTCACAGGAGTGTGATTGACTTGGAGTTACATTGTGTTGTTTAAGTGTTCCCTTTATTGTTTTGAGCAGTGTAGCATATCTGCCCTAAATGGTAGGTTTCATCACTTTAATTCGATTTAGCAGGAAACCCATTTATCAAAATGTCTTGTTTTATCTTTCTCAGTTGTAAATTTTATAACTGAGGATTTTAAGAGCTGTTTTCTACTCAGTTCTCGCTTTACTCCAACTACTACTTTACTCCTGTTTAATCTGTAGTTTCTATACATACAGTATATTTATATTATTTACTTTAAATACTTTACTCGCACAATTCTATTATAGTTGTCACATTTCAGGACAAATCAAAACATGAGACAAAATAAATCACCTACAAAACACATGTCCAGCTCCAGACAAATTCTCCCTCTATCATTTCATGCTTCATCACTTGGTCATCCATGAATTCTTTTCTGTTTTGTAAACTATTTCATGGACTATGATCCTTTCACAAATGTTTTAATCTCCAGACTGGATCCTGTAAATCTGACAGATGCAGAGTCAGAGCCTTGACATCATGTGTTTTTCCAGAATGGATATTTGAACCATTTTCTCCTGAAGGATCAAACAGCAGTGGAGAGAAAGGACTTCCTTGGTGGAGGACTCTCAGCTGGTTTTGGTTGTCAGAGGATTTTCAGTGTGATAGTCTCTCATTTATGTGAATAACACCTGATGTTATAAAGTTACCATCCAATAACTAATAATTATTTTGTGTGACGTGATTCAAAAACACTTCAGAACTGCTAGGAAAATCTTCCAAGGTTTTACCTAGTTAGACACATTTATATAGAAATATTTTTAGTTTTGTTCCTAAATGAGACGATATCTTTTAAAAAACATCCACTTAAACATTTTTTTTTATATGAAAACAAATGTTTTTTTCATGAACACTGAACCAATATTCTCATTATTATATATCTATAATATTTAAAGAAATGCTCACACAGTGTTACTATGGTTACCTTGGTGAAATGTAAAGTTCAGAGTGAAGAAGTTACAAGTGGTTTCATTTCTAAAGCTTTAAATGACAAAGAGTAAAGTGGATCCAACCTGCATCATCACACTGAAGTTTAACAGAGTGTGACTCCCTCTAGTGGACGTTGTGGAGTATTCTGTTGTCTTTGCTCCAAAGGTTTTTGTACAGAGTTTTGGTGTTTCCTGTCACTGTGGGCCTCACAGCACAGTAGTACACAGCAGAGTCTGTCACTGCAGCAGAGGAGATCTGCAGATCCAGATGGGTTTTGTCATCACTCACTTTAACAGACAGTCCAAGGACTGGATCATTTCCTACTGCTCCTGAAGCAGAGTGTGAGATGAGGAACTCTGGTGTTTTTTCTGGATGTTGCCGATACCAGAAGAAATAATCATTGGTAGCAGCACTCTTGGAGTATTTGTAGGACAGAGTAACAGATCTGTCTTCTAAAGTGAACTCTTCATTCCTGACTGGAGTGAGTTCTTCACAGCTGACACCTGAAGGAAAAAATAACTCTGTAACTTTACTATCTAAAGGTTTCTATCAGTGAAGCTCTCTTAATGTTGATGATCTCACCTACCTCTTATTGTGAGCAGAAACAAAGTCACAAACAGACTGAAGTTCACTGACAGCATCTTAAAGAGAGAGAGAATCTGTCTGGTTTTGAATCAAACACCACTGTGAAACTTTGTGTCTTTTCTGTCCTTGAGTCTCAGTTTTGCTCCTCCCTTAATCCCTCCCTCCTTCCTCTCACAACTCTGAAAAATAGTGAGTTTGTCTCTGCTGTGGTGCTGTTATTCACTAAATGACATCATTGCCATCAGGTAACAAGTAGCTGATAAGGTAACACTGACTGACTCTTGACAGAACATGTGAAGGTCCTGACTGAGGTCAGTCTTTACACAGACGATATGCTACTATTACTAGTATCTACTTCTGATTCTGTACCTGTCTTTTGCCTTATGATCTATTTCTATATCTGAAATAGATGCCAGATTTGCACATTACTTTTCTGACCTTTCATCTTTTGCTTTTTAAGTTACAATTGCTGGCAGTTTTAATATTCACACTGATGATTCAACAAACTCATTTAAACTCATTTAGGAAACACATTAGAGTCTTTCCCTTGGTCTGAGTATCAGTTCTGTGGTTCTCTTATCACGTTTGACACTGTTACATGCTGCCCGAAAACATCATAGCAGAATTATCAGCGCCTGTATCCTCAGTTAACATAGTGCCTTAACAATCTCTGTCAAACTACTTTAGACTCCACGGCTCCCACTAATCTCAGATCAAAGTTGCCTCTTAAACCATTTCTTGGATTGACGATAGTTTAAGGAGTCTTAAAAGATTGAACAGAAGAGCAGAATGGAGTTGGAGAAAGACTAAATTGCATGTCTGCTATTTATGAATGAAAGACCGTCTGACTTCTTACAACAAATGACAGACACCAGAGCCAACTGCCTTTCTAACCTAGTCACCGGGAACAAGCATGATCCTAGATTCCTGTTTAAAACCATTAGACAGACTTATCAACCCTGCTCCCCCTGCCTTACCATTCTCTTCAAATGCTGACTGTGAGATGTTTTTATGATCTTTTTCTAAGTAGAAAATCACTGACATTAGGTCTAACACCTACTACCACTGTTGTTGCTCATATTTCTGATAACCCTGGCTGTCCTGAACTGCTCAGCCATTTTCAGTTAATTTCTCTTCCTGAGCTCATCGATACTGTCTCTCTCACACTTTCCTCTTCAAGCCCTCTTGACATCTTAACCACCTCACTCCTGTAAAACATTATTTTACATGTACATTTATTTGATGCTTTTATCCAAAGCGACTTACAATTGCTATATACAGTGGGTACGGAAAGTATTCAGACCCCTTTAAATTTTTCACTCTGTTTTATTGCAGCCATTTTCCAAGTTCATTTTATTTCTCAGTAATGTACACTCAGCACCCCATCTTGACAGAAAAAAACAGAAATGTAGAAATTTTTGCAAATTCATTAAAAAAGAAAAACTGAAATATCACATGGTCATAAGTATTCAGACCCTTTGCTCAGTATTTAGTAGAAGCACCCTTTTGATCTAATACAGCCATGAGTCGTTTTGGGAAAGATGCAACAAGTTTTTCACATCTGGATTTGGGTATCCTCTGCCATTCCTCCTTGCAGATCCTCTCCAGTTCTGTCAGGTTGGATGGTAAACGTTGGTGGACAGCCATTCTCAGGTCTCTCCAGAGATGCTCAATTGGGTTTAAGTCAGGGCTCTGTCTGGGCCATTCAAGAACAGCCACGGAGTTGTTGTGAAGCCACTCCTTCGTTATTTTAGCGGTGTGCTTAGGGTCATTGTCTTGTTGGAAGGTAAACCTTCGGCCCAGTCTGAGGTCCAGAGCGCTCTGGAAAAGGTTTTCGTCCAGGATA
>NW_025743803.1:0-1933 GCF_021292245.1 Micropterus dolomieu
TTCTTCTGGTCCAAACGCAAGGATTCATGGAGTACGACATATAAGGACAGAATCGATATGTAAAATGTTATTTTTCTCTGGGACGTTCGCCCAGGTTTGGACAGGGCAGATCAAAAAGGGTTAATGTGTGAGGATGTTTGTGTTCCAGCAGTTGGATAATAGTATTGCCTCCAAATTTTGGGAGTGATTGATTGCTTCTTATGTAAGAAAACGTAGACAAAGAGGAGGACATGTTCTGTGTATAAAAATGTGTAGATTCAAATTTGCTCAAAGGATCACCACCTCCTCTGTCTTTCTACCGTTTCATAAACACCATGCTGTGTGAAAGGTTCTGTCACTTCCTGTACTTTATCAATCAGAATTCTGACGATGTCATAATGTTGATGATGTCATAAACACCATGCTGTGTGAAAGGTTCTGTCACTTCCTGTACTTTATGACATCTTCAACATTCCAAAGATCAAAGTCACTGAGTGAACACATTTTAATACTTCAACTGTTCAATCTAACACCTGAATCATTTACAACTGAGCTTCGTGTACAGAGCCCAGAAAAAGAAACTTGTTGAAAAATGGATATGGACTTAGAAGCAGTCATTCAACAACTTGAAGGCATTAATATCCAACTGCAAAGGTATCCGAAACAAGATCAGAAAAAACAACTGGCAGAGCACCATGAAAATTGCCGAACTCAAAAAGATTTGGATGCAATGCCCATGGCTGTGAAAGTGGCAAAAGAAGCCATTTTAATAGCCAAGGAAGCTTTGGGAAAAGAAGTTCAGGAGCTAAACCATATGCGACCTGACAAAGCCTGGGATGAGAAGTGTAAGAACATCAAGGCAGAGCACTTAGCAGCAAGCCAGCAAAATGGGGCACTGCAACAACAGATTCAGGAGCTCAGGAAAAAACTCCAAAATGAACCAGCTTTGGAGGAAATGTGTAAGGTCATGAAGGAGGAAACTGAGGTCGTGAGGCTCCAGAATTACAGCATACAAGAGGAGATCCAGAAGCTCAAAGAAAAGTGCAGAAATTTAAATGCTTTGGATGAAATGTATAATCAACTGAAAGCAGAGAATGTGGCGATTAGCCAGCAAAATGACAACCTGAGACAAGATATTCAGGAGATGGCCAAAGATCTCCGTAATGAAAAGGCTCTGCAGGAAATGATTGATCAAATGGAAGTGTCAACAGTGGCCATCAGCCAGCAGAACGCTGCACTGAGAGAACAACAGCTGAAGCTCTACAAAGATTTTAAAGATCAAAATATGTTCAGTTTCGTGTATGGGGAGAAGTTGCACGTCATGGAATTTATGCGCCAAGAAAATGAAAACCTCAAACTACTCATTCAGAGCCTTACAAGAAGGATCCAGAACAGAAAAGCCATGAAGGACAAGTATAAAGCCCTGAAATCTGAAAAAAAAGATGTTTCTGCAAAACAAAATGAGCTTCTTAAAGAACTTCGTTCGCTCTACTCAAAGCGTGATAGCATGCTAGTCTATGAAGTCAAGTTTGGTCCACTGAGACAGGAGACTGAAGCCTTAAGAAGACACAACGATGAACTCCATCAAGAAATCAAACAGCGCATTGAGGAGATGGAAAACAAAACCGTCATAGATGAAATGTATAAAGCAATGAAAGTAGAGAAAAAGAATCTAACACAGCGAAATAACATCCTGAAAAAAGAAATTCAGAAGGTGGAGAAAAGGCTTGTAAAGGAACAAGCTTTGGTAGACAAGAATAATGTCATGAAAGAAGAAAATGAAGCCTTGAGCCAACAAAACTACACATTACAACTCAAGGTTGAAGAGCTCTACGCCAGACTACAAAGTGAACAAATGCTGGAGGTCATGAATAAATCGCTGACAATGGAAAAAGATGCCATGGGCCGAGGAAAGGACGTACTTCGACAAGAGGTCCAGGAGCTCAATGAAAAG
>NW_025743804.1:0-1504 GCF_021292245.1 Micropterus dolomieu
CAAGTCCTAACCTGTCTGCTCTCCTTAAAATGCTGCTTGCAAACTCTTTCCACACTGGGTATTTAAAACCAGTCAGATATCTCTGTGCAAACTGAAATGGAAAAGTTGCCACTCTGCTTGCTAGGTGTACCAGGCCTTTCCCCCCTTCTTCTTTTGGTAAAAAAAGCACACTCTGAGGTACCCAGTGTAACCTGTCCCAAAAAAAGTCCACTAAAACTGCTTGTAGTTTTGAGAGTAAGCCAGCAGGTGGCTCCATACAAGCTAAACGATGCCACAGTGCTGAAGCTACAAGGTTGTTGATTACTAGAGTTCTTCCTCTAAAGGACATCTGAGCAAGCAGCCATTTCCACTTTTTCAACCTTCCTTTCATCGTCTCTATCATGCCCTCCCAGTTTCTTTTCACCATTTCTTCTTTGCCAAGATAAACACCTAGATACTTTATACCATCATTTCTCCATCCCAACCCCCCCGGCAGGACCGGAAGACCACCAAACCAGTTTCCAACTGCTAGAGCTTCACTTTTTGTCCAATTCACTTTTGCAGCAGAGATAAGACCAAACTCAGACACAATATTTCCAACAATATTAATTTCAGCTTGATTTCTGACCAGGAGCATGACATCATCAGCATAAGCAGATAAAACGTGTGGTGTGTTAAAATCTGGTAAAACCAAACCATGAATACAGGACCGGATTCTGTGTAGCAAGGGCTCAATGGACAATGCATACAGCATCCCAGACAGAGGACAGCCCTGTCTGACACCCCTGACTGTGAAGGGAGCACTCAGACCCCCGTTAACCTTCAGCACACTCTGAATGTCTCTGTACAAAACTTTTATCATAGCAATGAGACGTGGGCTGAGACCAAAACGCTCCAGAACTTTCCAAAGACAAAGGTGCTCAACCCTGTCAAAGGCTTTTTCTTGGTCTAACGAAATGAGACCAAGGTCAGTGCCCAAAGAACTGGAGACATCCAAAACATCCCTGATTAACGACACGTTGTCTGTGATGGACCTACCAGGCACACAGTACGACTGATCCTGGTGAACGATTTCCTCCATCACCTGCTTCAACTGGTTAGCCAGAGCCTTGGACAAGATCTTATAGTCCGAACAGAGGAGGGAGACTGGGCGCCAGTTTCTGACGTCCTGAAGGTCTCCTTTCTTCGGCAGCAGGGTTATTACAGCTCTCCTGCAGCTCAGAGGCAGGGTCTGATTTTCAAAACTTTCATTGAAAACATCTAACAAGTCCTGACCAAGCTCTTTCCAGAAGGTCTTATAGAACTCGACAGGAAGACTGTCAATACCTGGGGCCTTCCCTCCATCCATCCCCTGCAGGGCAGCATGCAGCTCTTCTAAAACCAGAGGCTCCTCCAGCTCAGGATGGTCATCTCTGGAGACTCTGGGCAGGCCTTCACTGAAACACTCAAACAGCTGTTCATGCTCCACATGCTGCGCTTTATACAGCTCAGAGTAAAACTGCACCACCCGTCTCCGGATCTCATG
>NW_025743804.1:1524-3066 GCF_021292245.1 Micropterus dolomieu
CTGCCTACTGTGAAGGGAGCACTCAGACCCCCGTTAACCTTCAGCACACTCTGAATGTCTCTGTACAAAACTTTTATCATAGCAATGAGACGTGGGCTGAGACCAAAACGCTCCAGAACTTTCCAAAGATAAAGGTGCTCAACCCTGTCAAAGGCTTTTTCTTGGTCTAACGAAATGAGACCAAGGTCAGTGCCCAAAGAACTGGAGACATCCAAAACATCCCTGATTAACGACACGTTGTCTGTGATGGACCTACCAGGCACACAGTACGACTGATCCAGGTGAATGATTTCCTCCATCACCTGCTTCAACTGGTTAGCCAGAGCCTTGGACAAGATCTTATAGTCCGAACAGAGGAGGGAGACTGGGCGCCAGTTTCTGACGTCCTGAAGGTCTCCTTTCTTCGGCAGGAGGGTTATTACAGCTCTCCTGCAGCTCAGAGGCAGGGTCTGATTTTCAAAACTTTCATTGAAAACATCTAACAAGTCCTGACCAAGCTCTTTCCAGAAGGTCTTGGATGGTCATCTCCAGAAATTCTGGGCAGGCCTTCACTGAAACACTCAAACAGCTGTTCATGCTCCACATGCTGCGCTTTATACAGCTCAGAGTAAAACTGCACCACCCGTCTCCGGATCTCGTGAGGCTCCGTGAGTTCTTCCCCATCAGCTGACTGTAATGTGTGGATGTACCTGCTCTGCCCATTTGTCTTTTCTAAGCCAAAGAAAAACTTGGACGGAGCGTCCATCTGGTTGATGCTCTGGAAACGTGAACGAACCAGTGCTCCCTGGGCTTTGGTGCCCAGCAGGTCTGCTAACAAAGCTTTTTTAGATTTAGCTCTCGATTTCCTGTGGACTCAATCAAGCCTAAAAGTTCCACTATCTCAGTCTCTAGAGTCGTCACTGATCTAGTAATGTCCCTCAGGACATTCAGAGTGCACTGCAGACAGAGCTGTTTGATTTTAACCTTCCCACAGTCCCACCATTGTCTTAAAGAAACAAAACTGTTCCTTTCAGCCCTATGCACCTTCCAGAAATAAACCACAACATCTTTGAAATTAGCATCACTGAGTAAATTGGTGTTAAAATGCCAGTATGCACTCCGTTTTTCAGTTTTTGCAATAAAAGCACTGCAGACCACTAAAAAATGGTCACTAAAATGTACAGGTAAAATACTACATGCCTTAAAAACACTAAAATGATGTTTAGAACAATAAAACCCGTCCAGTCGAGCCAAAGAAATAACATTTTCTCTTGTATGCGCCCAGGTGTACTGTCGGTCTTCAGTGTGCAACCTCCTCCAAACGTCCACCAAATCATGTGTTTTTATTACTTCATTAATTGCCTTTTTCGAAGCAGCATGAGGTTCAACATGATTCCTGTCCAAAGAATCATTCTGAGTACAATTAAAATCTCCCCCTAAAAACAAAAAATCATCTGAACCACAGCTAGTCAGAGTGTCACTGAGAGTATTAATAAAACGGACTCTGAGCCGACATTTGGAGCATAAACATTAATGAATGTGAGAGTGAAACACTCAAACTTG
>NW_025743804.1:3086-6936 GCF_021292245.1 Micropterus dolomieu
AGGCTCCTCCAGCTCAGGATGGTCATCTCTGGAGACTCTGGGCAGGCCTTCACTGAAACACTCAAACAGCTGTTCATGCTCCACATGCTGCGCTTTATGCAGCTCAGAGTAAAACTGCACCACCCGTCTCCGGATCTCATGAGGCTCCGTGAGTTCTTTCCCATCAGCTGACTGTAATGTGTGGATGTACCTGCTCTGCCCATTTGTCTTTTCCAAGCCAGAGAAAACTTGGACGGAGCGTCCATGTGGTTGATGCTCTGGAAACGTGAACGAACGTCAATCCTAAAAGTTCCACTATCTCAGTCTCTAGAGTCGTCATTGATCTAGTAATATCAGCACCCACAGTCTCACAGCTCTGTTGAGACTCACCTGCCTCGTTTCCCTCATCACTGATGCTTTGACAGTTTGATGTGTCCTTTTCTCTGCAGCTAACAGTTTGATTTCCTCCCTCCATCTGTTCACCATCACCACTGTTGTCTCCACCTGTTTCCTCCTCCCTGTTCTTCATTTCAGCTCTGCCTCTTTGCTCCTTGTCACTTATTCCTCCCTTTTTTCCAGCTTCCTTCTGCCCTGATGTTCCCTCTCCAGCAGTCTGACCAGATTCAGTAACAGCAGTTTTTCTGGACACACTCGGATTCTGTGGCCCTCCTTTCCACAGCCGAAACACTTCATAACGTCTGACGTACATCAATTTTCAGCCGAAAAGACAAGTTCAACTCTTCATTGCTGTTATTCAGGATCATGAATAACTGTCTCCTGTGAGACACCACATGCTGGAGCAAAGGAGATTTACACCCAGACAGGGCTTTTTTAATAGGGGACACTATTTTTCCATGCCTGGAAAGTTCTCTCTCCAGCACTTCATCTCTGATGAACGGGGGGACGTTAGACAAAACCACCTTTCTGGCCGGTGAGGCCAGAGGCAGCACTGGTACAAATTCACCACAATAATTTCTCCACTTCATCCCCAAAGATCACCACTGCCCCGTTCATCCTGGCTGCAGATCTGACACCAATTCTGAAATCCAAGACATATTACACATGCTAAACCTGCTCTGCTCTCGCCTCATATAGCTACATGGTGAAAGAGCAGAGACTCTTAGAGACATCACAATAATTCATAGTTTAGCATGTTGGATATCATTTTAAACAAATAGTAATATAAGGACAATTCTTAACAGTATTTCACACATGATACATTCTAAAATGTCACTCAAAGTTTAATATTTTATTAATTTACCTACAACACTACTTTCCTCTTTTTACACTTTTCGTTAGTTACTAGTATTATTTTTTAATATCTAGTTTACTATTATTATTAGTTTTTTAAGGTGTTATCTAATTTTTGAACAGATTACACTTGGAGATGAACTCGTTTACAATAACATGTTGGAACATTCGAGGTTTGAGATCATCAGCTTTTGGTTTAAAGAGCAGAAATCCAGATTTTAATAGAGCGTTAAAAGACTCTGACATCATAGTTTTACAGGAGACATAGTGCAGAGAAGATGTTTCCACTGGTCGTCCTCACGGCTACACTGACATTATTATACCATCAACAAAAAATCCCACAATAACCCAAGGTAGAGACTCAGGAGGCCTGATTATATGGTGTAAATCAGAACTGAGCCAGTCCATCACAGTTATTAAAAAAAAAGAATCTTATATATGGTTGAAAATTAACAAACAGATGATTTGTGCTGAGCAACATGTCTACATGTGTGTCATCTATGTACCTCCATCAGAATCCCCTACTACAACCCAGATATTTTCTCTATTCTTGAGGAGGAAGTTAACCAAAAACCTAAGGAAAACTTTAAGGAAATGATCAAATGAAAAGCATAGGGACCCAGATAACCACAACATACGCTGTCAATATGAGGCCACTCTGAAACAACACAAGTATACCCTAAAAACTAAGAAAGAACAACACAGCAAGAACCAGCTGTGAAACTGAGGAATTCTTAGAGTCCAACCAGTTCTGGGAGAAATGGAACAACCTAAACAAAACCCAGCAGGAAGAACTGGCGATCCAAGATGGAAATAGTTGGATAAATCACTTTAGTGAATTATACAGTAATATTTTTATTTAAATGTTTTATTTTTATTTTTATTTATTTAACACAAACACACATACGCTTTAATTACTTGTTTAGTGAAATGTATGGGGTTGATTGTTCTTATGTAGTTTGTATGATGCTTTGGCAATATTGTTGTTACACATTCATGCCAATAAAGCCAATTTGAATTGAGAGAGGGGGGAAATAACATTTTTAACAGGCCCAGTAAAAAATGTAAAATCAACATGTGGCGGTCAGCGTTGATATTGAGGCGGCCGCCACAAATAAATCCATGTATGGGAACCCTGTACTGTTCAGCTGCACTATCTGTGGCCCGGTCTCAGCGTCTGTGGCCCTGGTGCTGGTACTACTACAGAGCCAGTCGTTTGTTGGGTCAGATGTGCGACGAGGCTGGGCCAGTTAAGCCTGGTCCCCACCTTCACCAGCTTTATAAACTTTGTCAAAAAATACTCCATTAGCTTTCTATTATAGTCAATAAATTTGCAATCAAAAACTTCTCTGGAGACGGTCAAGAGTCGGTGCAAAAAGTTTATTCCAAAACTGGAAAAATAAACCCGTCAACATCCCAGCAGGCCGGAGGATGAAGCCAATCCTATGGTCTGCAGACAGCTCTG
Organism: Micropterus dolomieu; assembly: GCF_021292245.1. Taxonomy (NCBI): domain Eukaryota; kingdom Metazoa; phylum Chordata; class Actinopteri; order Centrarchiformes; family Centrarchidae; genus Micropterus; species Micropterus dolomieu. Next base: position 5,782 of record NW_025743804.1, read on the forward strand.
TGTGTGTGTGTGTGTGTGTGTGTGTGTGTGTGTGTGTGTGTGTGTGTGTGTGTGTGTGTGTGTGTGTGTGTGTGTGTGTGTGGCAGGGTTGAGTGAGATCTGAGCTGTGTGTTTTCACTTAGTATTATTTACGGGGACTTGTTTCTTTTTTTTCTGCATGGTTAAAAGTAAGTTTGTGACCTAGGTTTTATTTGTTGCGGTTATTGCGCGGGAAGAGATGGCGTCTCATGAAGAGATGCCATCTTTGTCCTTGCGTAATGGCTTCAGGTGTGCGCCAGAGGATGGCGTCACAGTGGAAGATGTGCTTATTTCGGCTGGAGGGGAAGTAGGACACGAGAATATAGTGTCCGCTTCTCGTATGAACAAAGCTGTAGTGGTGTTCTTGAAAGAACAAAACCTTTTTAATCGTTTAATCGAGAATGGCCTTGTTATAAATGACAACTTTGTTCAGGTTACCCCGTTATACGCGCCGCCAGTTAAAATTACGGTATCGAATGTTCCACCTTTCATTCCGGATGAAGCGTTGGAGCGGGAACCAGTACGGTTTGGTAAATTTGCCAGTGGTTTCAAAACAATTGCGTTAGACTGTAAACACCCGTCTCTGAAACACGTCAAATCTTTGAGAAGACCGGTGTTTATGTTTCTAGACTCCTCTGAAAACACGCTGGATGTTTCATTCCGAGTACGAGACGAAGGTAAAACGTATATGGTGTACGCAAGCACTGGTAGCTTAAGGTGCTTCGATTGTGGCGATTTAGGGCATAAAAGGTTTGTATGCCCACACAGAGGATAGGCAGGGGCCCACTGTCTCTGGAGAGGGAGATGCGGCGGTGCGCGAGCGCGCGGCTCCAGAGGAACACGCAGGCCCAGCTGAGGTGAGCGATTCTGGTGCGGCGCCGTCCGCCAGTGAAGGACATGAGAATGCTGTGACTAATGTGTATGAAAATATTGCAAATACTGTTCAAAATATCAATGCTGATGAGCAGCAAGATGATGGTGTGGAAATTGCAGGGCCAAGCAGGTGTGAGTCTGTTATGTTGGCTACAAGAAAAAGAGTGTTGTGTTTCAGTAACGATGGTAGTGCAGTAGATGATGACAATGCATCTGACGAAAATGTTTCTCTTCTCGATTATGAATGTGATTCCCAGGGAGGGT
>NW_025743805.1:0-4947 GCF_021292245.1 Micropterus dolomieu
CCAGCGACCAACCCGCAGACACCGACCCCCAGACACCAGCGACCCACCACCAGCGACCAACCCGCAGACACCGACCCCCAGACCCCACCACCGACCAACCCGCACACACCGACCCCCAGACCCCACCATGGACCAACCCGCACACACCGACCCCCAGACACCAGCGACCAACCCCCAGACGACACCAGCAACCCACCACCAGCGTCCAACCTATAGTTCACCTAATAAACACACTTCAAACTCAAGCTTGACGTTAGCAATAATCTTTGAAACTTATTAAAATTAATCACTGAAAAAGGAAATTACACCACATACATTTACATAATGTCTAAACATTTCCAGTCGTTATCTTTAGATTTTGACTTGTACGTTGTAATTACTTGATTTGAATCATGAATTTATTAATTCATCTGTAGTGTTTCAGAAAAAGAAACCATAGACATGAAGGAAAGAAGAAAAGTCCTCAGAGGAGCAGAACAGGAGCCAGTTTAAGGTTTTAGGAATCAAAGAGGAGATTCAAGCTCAGAACAAACGGTCCTGAATCTGATCAGAGAAAAGATTCAAAACAGAAAACCCAATGTCCAACGTGTTACTGATGATACCTGGCTAGTACCGTTTCATCATCGCAGTACTTCTACTTTGATGTGAATCTTCTTCCAGCGCTCCTGAAACCAAGGAACCACTTTCTCAGAACCTAACCAGCCGGTCCCAGGGCTGTCCTGGTTGGACCCACCTGTAGCTGATGGAGATCACTGAGCCGTCGTGTCTCAGCAGGTCCAGATCAGATCGTCTTTCTGTCTGTCCATGAAAGTCCAGGTGAAGACAAAGAACAGCTCCTCAACCAATCAGCTCCCTCGTCTGTCCTCCAGCAGTCCCGTTCAGGTCCAGTTCAAGGGGGCAGAACCAGGTCTACTGCTGGTTTTCTGATGTTTTGTCTTCCCTGTGATGTTTTGACAATGAGAGAAACACCTGAACTGCTCTCTCTCCCTCTCTACCTGCCCCCCTCCCCCCCAGGTCTCTAATAGCGCCTCATTAGTCGTCTCGCTCTTTTCTTTGGGGAATGTTTCTGTTTTTCCTCTCGTGTCACTTTGCTGCCTGACAACCAGCAGCCAGATTCACAAACACAAACTCCCCTGGAGGTTTTCTCCTGGTCTCAGTCTTGGACTCTGTTAGACCAGAACTGGGTCTGGACCAGCACACAGGAGGTCAGGAGACACTGAAGTAACAGAACCCTTTACTGCTGGACAACACACACACGATAAGCTGCTCAGATTCGTCCCTCAGCTCCTCAGAATGACTCAGTTCAACACATTACATGGAGTAAATGGAGATCAGAGGAAGTGTCCCTGGGTAAAGACACTGAAATGCTCCTGAATGAGTTTGTGGAAATGTCTGAGTGTTTGTTGTACACTAGTATTACTTTATTATAAGTACATTTCTCTCCGTCTGTCCCCACGATGGCAGCCTGCAGGTAGCAGCCTCTCCTTCCCTTTCTCTTCCCCCCCCCCCCATCAGATGGACATGACTCATGAACTTTCATCTTTGTTAAGTATTTGTTTGTTAAAATATACATTAAAATGAATATCTAACGCTTTATTTTGTATATAAATGATAAATTCTTGTGCGTCTGCACTCACTTTTGTTTCCCCCGTGTGGGATAAATAAAGTTTCTTAACTTTGTTGTTACTGAATTGTACATATTTCACCGTTTTCCCCTAAATGTTCCGTTTCATAATGTTTCCATTTTTCCTGATGTATTTTCCGCACGCTGTCCACACACTATACTGTATCCAGGACATTAAATACATGTGTAAGGGTCTGTTGGGTTTGTCTCCACCTTGTGGCCCCTTTAAGTCACTGCACGGTCACAGTCAGCAGTCATGGTAAGAAGCTGCTGCTGCAGTCAACGGTTCTGTGGAGGTAAAACTGGTTTTCAAGTCAACTTTGCTTTTATTAGTTTTTCTGCCTTCAGAGAAGAAATTGACTATTTAACTCAAGACACAAAAACAAAACTATTCTCCTCCTTCAGTGGCCGGACGGCCCAGGCTCTCCACCTTCCAAAGACTTCAACCTGAGGCGGGAAAAAACAAAACAGATTTACAAGGTTTGAGTAGGTCTAAACCAGACCCAACCCAGATCCTGACAGTCTAAACTGAGGGTTTAACAAGAAGGATTAATGGGTTCTAACCAGATCCAACCCGGTCTCAGATCAGACTGACCTCTGCAGATGTTCGTCGCAGAAGGAGCCCAGTCGCTGCATCTCCGACTGGATAAAATTCTGAAGGACACAGAGGGACACAGTCAGTCCTGGAACAGGTCTGAGGTCTAGACCTGCTCTAATGCATTACAACTTTACTTCTTAGAAAGATTAGAACGTTCTTCTTGAGCCACAGCTGCCTCTGGGACTCTCCGGTCAGAGTCTGTTCCAGCCGGTTCTTCTTTTCTGGAAACTTTTTCTTTCAGTTGTACTCAAAATATTCCAACTTGGTCTAAATATTTAAAATGTGAGATGCCGCCTTGTATGGAGTACAACATCGATGGAAACATCGCCATTTTGAAACTACGTTATTAAATCATGCTAATGTTAGCTAAGAAGTTAGCTATAAAATACTAATAGATACCTGTTAGCTAGCCAACTCAGCAAGTATTCAAAACGCCAACATATTTAAATATTTTATAAATACATGCATTTGTGGATTTCTACCACCTTTTATTAAAACCTGAAATATTTGTGTGCATCAGAAACACATTTGTGGACCTAAGATCATGTACAGCGATAATGTTTTTGTGGAGAGTCATTTACATATAATCTAAAATGCATTAGTGAATCCTTCTGTGAGACTGATCCGACTCCGTGGTAGTACATTAGTAGTATTACTGCAGTTTCTTCCAGTACCAAGATCTGTGTGTTTATGGCATTCAGGCTGGTTGAGTTTTCTTGCAGTCGGTTCAGCTGATCAGTGACGCTGTTCTCGAACGTCTGCAGCAACACACACCTACACACACACACGAACACTTTAATTACTATACAGTATTTTATTTAGCAACAAAAGATTTAAGTTAGATTTTTCATCAGTGTTCTCCGTGTTTGACTGGTTCAACACCTGTGTGGGTGGAGCTATAAAATAATTCACTCTTCAGGTCCAGCAGACACCCGGAGAGTCACAGCTGGTACACGTTGGTACTTGTTTCTCTGACTAAAGACATTTGTATGCAACTGTGTGTTTATGTATGTAGCTGGATGGTTGCTAAAATGCATTTCTCAATCACCATTATTATAATGCTGTACAAACATTATGTTTTGTGAGAGTATGCTACAAGTCAAACAGAATGAAAGTATTTTTACTTTGGCTCTTATTCTTTCCTTACTCTTTGCTCTGACATGAAGTATATCTACAGTCAGCATATAACAAAGGGTAATTACATAAATACATTGCTAAGCCACTAAAAAGGGTTGCTTAAGTGTTTATTGTGATTATTATTTTAAATGTACTCAAAATGCTTGCAAATTCAAAAATGTTGTTCAAACTAGCTAACCCATGCCCCACTCTCTGACAGACTGGTCAGGGTGCTAATGGCACCTTTGGGACGGAGCCTGGCCCGAGTACCTTGGGGGGTTCTGAGCCGCACACAGGACCAGAGCCCGTGGTGATCAGGAAAGACTCACATCAAGAGACTCCCTGTAGCCCAGAACTAGGCACTGAAGCCACAAAGACAGCCGTCTTGTTGCAGTTCTACAGTCGAGGTGTGCACTGCAGATCTACAAACAGAGAGAAAAGAGTGGGGTCCTCCCTGTCTATTTCTTTAAGTTTATGATCCTAGGGTTCTGTGCAAACTGGGGCTTATGGAAAATAACTAAGTTTCTCTTTGGGTGGCAGGTGTGTTTGTGGGCGGTACCTGTGTTTGTGGGCGGTACCTGTGTTTGTGGGCGGTACCTGTGTTTGTGGGCGGTACCTGTGTTTGTTCATCTTGTCACAAGATCTGACGTAATTGCTGACGTAATCTGCACTCTGCGCATGCGTTGGCGTCTGTAGCCACCTGTCGGAAGCTCCGTCTTGAACCGGACTCTTATCCAGTTTTAATCCACTTTTTTCGTTACATTTTTTATATCCTTTTATTTAACTTAACTTTATTTAAGTTTTACGTGGGTTAAGGATTTTAGTCATCCGACATGGATTTTAAGATAGATGACCGTAAAAACGCGATCAACGCTACTGATCGCAACAAAGCTCCGGTGACTATGCAAGCCGAGAAAACTCTGCCCCATGAGGACTGCTCACTCCTTAAGAAAGCGAACAAGAAGATTGCTGACCTTATGGAAGACATCCGACGACTTTCAGAGGAACTCAAAGAGAAAGATTCCCTGCTGACTGGCTTTATGGATGTAGCTTCAGTACAAGCCAAACAGATTGTTTCTCTTAGCGCAACCGCTAACATCCAGGACACCGTGTTTTGGGACCCCTCTAGTCTTCCCAGGCTTTCATCCTGCTCGACTCCGAAGCATCAGTCAACCTGGGCTGAAGTGGTGGTCCGTGGCTGGAAGAGAGGCTCGGATGGGGCTGCCTCTCCTCCGGACATCGGCCTCTCCAACCGCTATGCAGCCTTGTCTAACGACACTCCGGTCCATCCAGCGGATTCACCTGCGGCTTCGAGTCTCCCTGATACGGATCTCTTTCGGCGCACAGTGCCTGCCGACACTGTTGCTTCTCCGCCACCGGCTACATCTCCTGCACTGGGCCGCCGGTCTGCCGCCGGACCTGATCGGCGGCCGTCATCCCGGTCAAAAACGTCCGCTTCCCGACGTAGGATCCTGAAGGAGGCTGTGCTCAGACGCTCCGGAGGCCGTCTCTACCCTGCACCGTCGGGTAGCCCTTCTCTCAGGTCTGTTACTGCTGCTCCAACACAACACTCGGCAGCTCACACACTCCATCCTCAGTCCGCACGCAG
>NW_025743806.1:0-1491 GCF_021292245.1 Micropterus dolomieu
ATGCGGGAAAACTGTGAGCTGATGAAAGTCTGTGATTCGTTGCTACTTTAGCTGCAGGATTTCAAACAGAACTGAACTGTGCAGTCAAAATGTTTCTAATGTTTTCAGAATCGTTCTGGAGGTTCATCATTGTGTCTGTGGGTTTAGCAGCACTCATAATAATTGTTGTGGCAGTCAACATCTGGACAAGAACTAAAGGTGAGAACATTCACAGATGAAACTCAGAAACAGGAAGTTTTGATAAAGCTGGATTTTCACTGTGGAAACTAAAGTCGACTCTTTCTCTTTTCTTTTCAGGGACAAAAACACAGATGGATGAAAACACAGTGAGTTTATAATGTTTTTACAGTTGGTACTTTACACAGCAAACCAGTGTTTGTGACATCTGTTCTTCATTCTGAAGTGTAGATATAGATAGAAGAAGACAAACAGAAACAGGAATCACTGAGTTGTACTGAAGTAGCAGCAAAGTTCACAGGATTCATTGCTTATAAAAATTAAAATAAAAGAATATTACAATAAAAATTTTAATATGACCTACAAGTAAAGTGGATGTAAGTATTATATCAATACGACAATTTAATTACAACACCAACACAAACTACAGCCTCCAAAGACGCCATAGATCTGAATCAACACGTCTTTGACACAGTGTCAATACAAACTGAACATTATTCCAGATTAAAGGGTCAGTTCACCTAAATTACATCACATCATGCAGTATTTTCTCACTTAACCTCTAGCAGCTTTAAACAACACAGATAGTTTAGTTTTATTTCCAAAAACAACGTCCACGTTACTGTACTACTATAAAATCTAGTTCCAATGCAAACTGTCCAGCAGCCAGTCAGATAAAGATCAGATCAGACAGTAACTAATGGTGCGTTCAGGGTCTGCTGACTGTGAACTGTGTTCAGTTTCAAAACATCAGCAGTAAACTGGGAGGAACATTTTGGATTTGGGGTACCACATAAACACTCCCTCTCTGGTCAGTCAGCTGCAGGAACATGTGACAGTTTGGGGTAGCCTACTTTAGGTTTAATATATTTATTTATTGTACTTTAATTAATAAGTTAATTTCCTTCTGCGTGTCCTTCGTTACCACAAAACCACTTCCTCTCTCAGTGGCAGAAACACAACAGTAACTGATGGTGCGTTCAGGTGCTGTGAGATTATTTCTAATCTCCTTGTGTTAAAGCGGCTATTTGTAAGTTTTTGATTTTAATAAATCAAATTTTCATTGCCTTATTGTCAGTGGGCTCAAAACTCACTCAGAAATGAAGCACACGCTTGTTTTGCTTGTTTTGCTTGTTTTGCTTGCGTCAGCCACTATTGTGCTTTTAATGTGAGGACTCCGGGTCGGATTCAGCCCTGTGCGCGCTCCCGAGCCTCTCTCGTACTACAGCGACAACACGGCAGCTAACGACATGCAGTCCACTAACACCATAAAACAACCGGCTCACAGCAAAACACAGGCTCCACGTAAGGATA
>NW_025743807.1:0-724 GCF_021292245.1 Micropterus dolomieu
ATGGGTGTTTCAGCACGACAACGACCCTAAGCACACCGCCAAAGCAACAAAAGAGTGGCTGAAGAAGAAGCACATCAAGGTTCTGGAGTGGCCTAGCCAGTCTCCAGACCTGAATCCAATTGAAAATCTTTGGAGGGAGCTTAAAATTCGAGTTGCCAGGCGACAACCTCGGAACCTGAATGATTTGGAGGCTGTCTGCAGGGAGGAGTGGGCCAACATCCCTGCCGAAATGTGCACAAACCTTGTCACCAACTATAAAAACCGTTTGACATCTGTGCTGGCCAATAATGGCTTTTTTACAAAATATTAACATGCTGTTTGTCCAGGGGGTCATATACTTGTTTTTCCTCATCAGATGGTTATCAATTTTAATAAATTCATATGATGTGATTTTCTGGAATTTTTTTGGGGATTCTGTCTTTCACTGTTAGAATGTACATATGATTAAAATTATAGATCGTTGCATTCTTTGTAAGTGGGCAAACCTGCAAAATCAGCAAGGGGTCAAATACTTATTTCCCCCACTGTATGTCAGCTTGGGTTTAGGGACTACAGATCTTTAACCATGCTAGTGGGATGGCAAAGTATGTCAGTTGGTTGATTTACCATTTTGGTCCAGGCTGAAGTATCTCAAAAAATTCTGGATGGATTACCGTGAAATTTGGCATTCATACCCCATTTACACCTGGCATTAAAATGTGATCTGTATCTGGATACGTTATTT
>NW_025743807.1:744-1392 GCF_021292245.1 Micropterus dolomieu
CGAGTTGCCAGGCGACAACCTCGGAACCTGAATGATTTGGAGGCTGTCTGCAGGGAGGAGTGGGCCAACATCCCTGCCGAAATGTGCACAAACCTTGTCACCAACTATAAAAACCGTTTGACATCTGTGCTGGCCAATAATGGCTTTTCTACAAAATATTAACATGCTGTTTGTCCAGGGGGTCATATACTTGTTTTTCCTCATCAGATGGTTATCAATTTTAATAAATTCATATGATGTGATTTTCTGGAATTTTTTTGGGGATTCTGTCTTTCACTGTTAGAATGTACATATGATTAAAATTATAGATCGTTGCATTCTTTGTAAGTGGGCAAACCTGCAAAATCAGCAAGGGGTCAAATACTTATTTCCCCCACTGTATACACACACACACACACACACACATATATGTGTATGTATATATGGACACACACACACACACACGTGTTCCACTCTAAAAATAGAGGCATATGTTAATGCCTAGATTCAGGCCTTTCAAAGGAGATTATTTACCTCTTTGCATTTTCTATATATATATATTTTTTTGTTGTTGTTTGTTTGTTTGTTTTCATCTTTTTCCTTCAAATATCTTAAAGCTAAAAGGAAAAGCCCATCAGGGTGCTAGTAGTATAATAAACTCCAAAAACA
>NW_025743807.1:1412-3844 GCF_021292245.1 Micropterus dolomieu
AGTGGGCCAACATCCCTGCCGAAATGTGCACAAACCTTGTCACCAACTATAAAAACCGTTTGACATCTGTGCTGGCCAATAATGGCTTTTCTACAAAATATTAACATGCTGTTTGTCCAGGGGGTCAAATACTTGTTTTTCCTCATCAGATGGTTATCAATTTTAATAAATTCATATGATGTGATTTTCTGGAATTTGTTTGGGGATTCTGTCTTTCACTGTTAGAATGTACATATGATTAAAATTATAGATCGTTGCATTCTTTGTAAGTGGGCAAACCTGCAAAATCAGCAAGGGGTCAAATACTTATTTCCCCCACTGTATACACACACACACACACACACACACACACACACACACACACACACACACACACACACACACACACACACACACACATATATGTGTATGTATATATAGACACACACACACACATATATGTGTATATATATATATAGACACACACACACACACACGTGTTCCACTCTAAAAATAGAGGCATATGTTAATGCCTAGATTCAGGCCTTTCAAAGGAGATTATTTACCTCTTTGCATTTTCTATATATATATATTTTTTTGTTGTTGTTTGTTTGTTTGTTTTCATCTTTTTCCTTCAAATATCTTAAAGCTAAAAGGAAAAGCCCATCAGGGTGCTAGTAGTATAATAAACTCCAAAAACACTTTAATAAGAACATCAAAAAGACTAATTTTCAACATTCACTTAAGGTTTTATTCTTTCTTTTACAGGGTTTTGTCTTCAGATATCTAAACATTTTAGTTTTTTGTTGCATTAAATATGATGCAGTGTGTTTTGATACAGAAGCAGAATTGTACATAAGACATAACAGAACAAAGACTGTGACCTTTTCCTAAACCCAGTAGCTTTATGTGCCTAAACCCAACCGAATCGATTAACTTTTTCTTTACCTAAAGGTGTTGTATACTGATGCTGAAGACTACACTTTAAAACTGTGTTTTGATACAGAAGCAGAAGTCAAATGCTTTATCAGGTTTTTGGCAACCTGGGATGGAAGTGTTTTGTACATCCTCTAGATGTCTGAGGCACTTAAGCCCCTGTGCCACGTCAACGCAGTCCATGTGGATGTGTTTTTTTTAATAAAAAATTAACCCCGAGCAATTAACAATTTACAACACAGGATTTACCAACCATTAAAAAAAGAATGGATACTGTATGTGATGCACATATTTGGTCTGACCTACTGATACATTTGTAATACTACTTTGAGGCTTTGTGCTTTTTAATGATTGTAACATTGACCAGGGAATATTACCCTGCTTTACAGAAACAGTGTTAATCCTTTGTATCCTCTCTCAATGGTTGTTGTTGTTTCTCTTTGACTCTGTGATTAGTGAGCTTTACCGTCTGTTTCTAGTTTCACATCAGTTGGACAGCCTGAATGCTGTAGTTGGAAATTACAAAATGCAAGAAACGGGCGTGGCATCAATTAGACTGTACTATTGTACTACAGACAGACAGACTGGTAACCTCAGACTGGTAACCACAGACAGACTGGTAACCACAGACAGACCGGTAACCACAGTCAGACCGGTAACCACAGACTGGTAACCACAGTCAGACAGGTAACCACAGACTGGTAACCACAGACAGACAGGTAATCACAGACTGGTAACCACAGACAGACAGGTAACCACAGTCAGACTGGTAACCACAGACTGGTAACCACAGACAGACAGGTAACCGCAGACAGGTAACCACAGACAGACAGGTAACCGCAGACAGGTAACCACAGACCGACAGGTAACCACAGACAGGTAAGTGCAGACAGGTAACCACAGACTGGTAACCACAGACAGGTAAGTGCAGACAGGTAACCACAGACCGACAGGTAACCACAGACAGACAGGTAACCACAGACTGGTAACCACAGACAGACAGGTAATCACAGACTGGTAACCACAGACAGACAGGTAATCATAGACTGGTAACCACAGACAGACAGGTAACCACAGACTGGTAACCACAGACAGACCGGTAACCACAGACAGGTAATCACAGTCAGACTGGTAACCACAGACAGACAGGTAACCACAGACTGGTAACCACAGACTGGTAACCACAGACTGGTAACCACAGACAGGACAGGGCCGTGGTGGGCCATCTTGAGAAGCCGGCTTTGGAAGGACTTTTGCATCAGTGTTTAGGACAGGACAGTTCAAGCACTGCAAGTCAAGTGGTTTTACAGGAAGGTCAGAATATATAACCACAGATGCAGGACCAAAAATGTTTGGATAAAGTGTGTGAGGATCGAGGGAGACTTGAGATATTAAACAGACTCCGTAGATTAAGGGATTTCGAGTCAGTGAGGGTTGAGCGAGGGGTGGCAGGTGCAGGGGGGCGCCAACCCCAAAAACTAAAGAACATTAGCTTTTGAGGATTAGTGCTCAAAAAT
>NW_025743808.1:0-3356 GCF_021292245.1 Micropterus dolomieu
GATGGCATCGCCCTGGCCTCCAGCACCACTGTGAGGAATCTTGGAGTTATCTTTGATCAGGACATGTCGTTTAAGTCTCACATTAAGCAAATTTCAAGGACCGCCTTTTTTCACCTACGTAATATTGCGAAAATCAGGAACATCCTGTCTAAAAATGATGCAGAAAAACTAGTCCATGCATTTGTTACTTCTAGGCTGGATTACTGCAATTCCTTATTATCAGGCTGCTCGAAAAAGTCCGTTAAGACTCTTCAGATGATCCAGAATGCTGCAGCACGTGTTCTGACAGGAACCAGGAAAAGAGATCATATTTCTCCTGTTTTAGCTTCTCTGCATTGGCTTCCAGTAAAATCCAGAATAGAATTTAAAATCATTCTTCTTACCTACAAAGCTCTTAATGGTCAGGCACCATCTTATCTTAAAGAGCTCATAGTACCTTACTACCCCACCAGAGCACTGCGCTCCCAGAATGCAGGGTTACTTGTGGTTCCTAGAGTCTCCAAAAGTATACTAGGAGCCAGAGCGTTCAGCTATCAAGCTCCTCTCCTGTGGAACCAGGTTCCAGTTTGGGTTCAGGAGGCAGACACCATCTCCACATTTAAGAGTAGGCTTAAGACTTTCCTCTTTGATAAAGCTTATAGTTAGGGCTGGCTCAGGTGAGTCCTGAACCATCCCTTAGTTATGCTGCTATAGGCCTAGACTGCCGGGGGATTTCCCATGATGCACTGAGCTCCTCTACTTTCTCTCCCTCTGTATGCAACCTCATCCCATTATTGCATGTTACTAACTCAACTTCTCCCCTTTCTGGTAGTCCTGTGCTTTCTCGTCTCTCTCCTCTCTGTGCGGCGGCTGTGGCTCAGGAGGTAGAGCGGGTTGGCCGTTAATCGGAAGGTCGGCGGTTCAATCCTGGCTCCCCCTGGTTGCATGTCGAAGTGTCCTTGGGCAAGATACTGAACCCCGAATTGCCCCTGGCGGCTATTCCGCCAGTGTATGAGTGAGTGTGAATGTTAGTTTCCGTTTGAGCACTTAGGCTCAGTGTATGAATGTGAGCACTTAGGCTCAGTGTATGAAAGCGCTTTGAGTGGTCGAAAAGACTAGAAAGGCGCTATACAAGTACGGAGCATTTACTCTCTCCTCCTTCATCACTTCCTGCAGGTTTTCTGGCTCTGGATCTGTGGCTGCAGGTCCGATGGCCGCCCACTCTGAGCCATGGTTCTGCTCGAGGTTTCTGCCTCTTAAAAGGAACTGTTGGGCTTCTGTAAATAGCATCACAGAGTACGGTCTAGACCTGCTCTTTTATGAAAAGCGCTGTGAGATAACTGTTGTTGTGATTTGAAATTGAAATTGAATTGAATTGAAATCCTGCACTTTCCTTCTATCACCTTCCTGTGCTGTGCAGGAGTCTCTCTACAGGGTCGCAGGATTTTAGAGTCTCACGCGGTGAATCAGCATCATGATGTGGAAGGCCGCCCCGTTCACCCAGGCCTTCAGAGCCTGAGACGACATGTGCCCATCCCTCATCATGGAGTTCTTCAGCTGTAGCTCGATTAGTTTGATGTTGCTCACCAGCTCGTTGTCATTGTTGATGTTCATCATGCCTCTTGTCATGTGGCTGCCCCATGCCTTCATTTAAGCCAGAGGTAGCATTGGTCTTAGCATGCTAAGATAACTTTAGTATGAGCATTGGACTTTTAGCATTAGCATTACCTTTAGCATGTGGGCTAGCATCAATGGACACATGGCTTGTCATTTCATATCATTTCATTTCATTTAAGTTGAAAGAATAGAAATCATGATCAGATAATTACAACACATACACAGTTAATTTCAAGTCATTTATTTGAGGTTATTGGATTTACCCAAGGTCATCCAAATGTTTGCACGGTTCTTTCACCTCCATTTCACTCCACTTTCATCACCATTTTCAAGCTGGGATTCTGGGTTGAGGTGGAAAACAGGTAGTGATGGAGTCTGGAGGAATTTACAGGGGGGAAGACCTGGAATGGTCCAAGTGTAAGCCAGTACAGAGGGGTGTACTGGAGTACCTAAAGATTTCTGTTTTGAAAAGCTTGTTCAGCATGTAACATTTAATTTCTGGTTTTATAGATGATATATTGAGTATTGGTGTAGCCAGAAATGTTTGGGAATGTTGAGGTAATATAATGTTGTTTGATTGATTTTCAATTAACTTTGGTTTTTCTTGTAGGAGGGGGTTCAGGTATAAAGGAAGGAAGCAGAGGCTCCTCTGGGCAGAGCAGCTTTGGCCTGGAAGGGCACATGTGCTAGAGCCCAATAGTCAGGGCCTAATATCAGTTTGTAATGATAATTTGAATAGTTTATACTTAGTTTCCTCATTGTTAAAATTTTTGATATTTTTGCTATAATTCACCCTTGCACTGCTGCACTTTCTAGTAAAGAAATAAATTGAAGCACCAGGTGAAGAAGAGTCTATGTCTCATCCTTCCACCATGGGACTAAACGTTACACCTATTTTCAGGCACTCGCTGATCTGATCCCAGACCTCGGAGCTGTAGCGCCCATTTGTTTAGGTCAGAGATGCTGGTGCTCTAGTGCGACATTTAGTGGCAAATAAGTGAATGTCAGTATCTGACAGAGAACCAGAGGACAGAAGAGGGCTTACCCCTCACAGTACCTCGGGTTCCTGTCCTAACACCTCTACAGCTGCTCCCTCTCTTGAGGAACAGAGATTAGCATGAACTGAACCACTGCTCCAAAGCGTGGTCCAAAACATCAGTGTCACGTGACCGCAGTGAAGCGAGGCTTCGGTGCATTTCAGCCCTGTTTCTACAGGTGGCACACCTGCTGCTTCTACGCCTGATTCACAGTGTTCGGAACAAACCAAACATCAGCCTCTAACTCATGTAACAGATTTGTTCAAAGGACACACAATCCTTTGATTTATTGGAGTGACGTGCTGAAGTAGCTATATCAGCACCTTTTGCCAGCAAGAAATGTTCCATGTGACCAAACTTTTACATGGCTGGGTCATGTCAATTATGAAAAAAAACCAACTCAGCCCCAAAGTGCTGAATATTTCTGAATAAAATTCTTGACATATAACAAATGTGAGACATTGTTCCGCTTTTCATTTATCATTCTTGAAACAACATCAACTTTACTCAGTTACGGATTTTTAATCCATTACACCTCATCACTGCCAGCACTCATTATTTATTATTACACTAGGGCCTATATCTTTCCTGCTAATTATCTTTACACCTCTGTTAATAAGCTACCGTATCATACTGTAGATCTCCACATTTATTATAGTTACACCTCTGTTAATAAGCTACTGTATCATACTGTAGATCTCCACATTTATTATAGTTACACCT
>NW_025743809.1:0-2129 GCF_021292245.1 Micropterus dolomieu
TGACAAATAAAAAGGGTGTTAGTACGGAGTCAGTCACCACTGTGAGTATGAGTCTCCGTCTGGGTCCTATTCCCCGTCTTCCTGGTTACCTTGGATGTCATTAGGCCTATTTTAGGGGAGCTAAAGCTAATAATATTAAGACAGATAATTATTAGATTTAGATTTTTTGACAGTGTAGACATCAACAAAGAGAAGCAAAGAGAAGTATTAGAATAATCAAAATGTAAATCGTACTTATTGGCTTAAAATAATCCTTCTGGTTGTTTCCTCTGCTTCACAATTTAAATGCCTACTGTGGTCGGGCACTAGGACCCTGAGGGAGGCTGTGTTTCATCGATGCTCTGCCTAGTTGCCGAGCAACGTTACTACACACACACACACACACTGAAACTGTAAGTTATTGTTAGTGACTTGCTGAACTTTAGCTGCGTTTACTTGAGGTAAAGGAAAACACTAGTGTTGATCATGTGAACGGCATTAATATTCCCGATCTCTAGCTGCTCATCTCTAAACAATATCAGTCCCCACATAATGTTGTTGTCAGTGAAAACCAAAGGTCACAGAGTCCCTGGTAATGCTGTTGTACATCCTTCCATTCATTCAGTCAGCAGTGGTCTACAGGTCAGCAGTGGTCTACAGGTCAGCAGTGGTCTACAGGTCAGTAGTGGTCTACAGGTCAGTAGTGGTCTACAGGTCAGCAGGGGTCTACAGGTCAGTAGTGGTCTACAGGTCTGAAGTGGTCTACAGGTCAGTAGTGGTCTACAGGTCTGAAGTGGTCTACAGGACAGCAGTGGTCTACAGGTCTGAAGTGGTCTACAGGTCAGTAGTGGTCTACAGGTCAGCAGTGGTCTACGGGACAGCAGTGGTCTACAGGTCAGCAGTGGTCTACAGGTCAGTAGTGGTCTACAGGTCAGAAGTGGTCTACAGATCAGCAGTGGTCTACAGGTCAGTAGTGGTCTACAGGTCAGAAGTGGTCTACAGATCAGAAGTGGTCTACAGGTCATCAGTGGTCTACAGGTCAGTAGTGGTCTACAGGTCAGAAGTGGTCTACAGGTCAGTAGTGGTCTACAGGTCAGAAGTGGTCTACAGATCAGCAGTGGTCTACAGGTCTGAAGTGGTCTACAGGTCAGCAGTGGTCTACAGGTCAGTAGTGGTCTACAGGTCAGAAGCGGTATACAGATCAGCAGTGGTCTACAGGTCTGAAGTGGTCTACAGGTCAGAAGTGGTCTACAGATCAGCAGTGGTCTACAGGTCAGTAGTGGTCTACAGGTCAGCAGTGGTCTACAGGTCAGTAGTGGTCTACAGGTCAGTAGCGGTCTACAGGTCAGAAGCGGTCTACAGGTCAGCAGTGGTCTACAGGTCAGTAGTGGTCTACAGGTCAGAAGTGGTCTACAGGTCATCAGTGGTCTACAGGTCAGTAGTGGTCTACAGGTCTGAAGTGGTCTACAGGTCAGTAGTGGTCTACAGGTCAGCAGTGGTCTACAGGTCTGAAGTGGTCTACAGGTCAGTAGTGGTCTACAGGTCAGCAGTGGTCTACAGGTCAGTAGTGGTCTACAGGTCAGAAGTGGTCTACAGATCAGCAGTGGTCTACAGGTCAGTAGTGGTCTACAGGTCAGAAGTGGTCTACAGATCAGAAGTGGTCTACAGGTCATCAGTGGTCTACAGGTCAGTAGTGGTCTACAGGTCAGAAGTGGTCTACAGGTCAGTAGTGGTCTACAGGTCAGAAGTGGTCTACAGGTCAGCAGTGGTCTACAGGTCAGAAGTGGTCTACAGGTCAGCAGTGGTCTACAGGTCAGTAGTGGTCTACAGGTCAGAAGCGGTATACAGATCAGCAGTGGTCTACAGGTCTGAAGTGGTCTACAGGTCAGAAGTGGTCTACAGATCAGCAGTGGTCTACAGGTCAGTAGTGGTCTACAGGTCAGCAGTGGTCTACAGGTCAGTAGTGGTCTACAGGTCAGTAGCGGTCTACAGGTCAGTAGTGGTCTACAGGTCAGCAGTGGTCTACAGGTCTGAAGTGGTCTACAGGTCAGTAGTGGTCTACAGGTCAGCAGTGGTCTACAGGTCAGTAGTGGTCTACAGGTCAGAAGTGGTCTACAGATCAGCAGTGGTCTACAGGTCAGCAGTGGTCT
>NW_025743810.1:0-1374 GCF_021292245.1 Micropterus dolomieu
GTTTGTGGTGGTCAACAATCAAATGCTTTAAATATATTGTCATACCTTGTGTGAGAGATGGTGATAAAACTATGTTCATTATTTGAAGTAACAATAACAACAAATTCCAGTTTTTGTTTCCTTCAGGAATAATGTCACCAAACAACAGTGGGATGTTTTTAACAAGACACAATGTCTGAATAGAATTCAAACCAATGCCATTACCAGCACTCTCCAAAATAATCTTTGTGGGACGGTTTTTTCGTTCTAAAAATCCATAATCAAAACTATAAATCCTGGAAAGCAAGTCCTGTTCTGTCATAAAGTGTTCTGTGAGATATCCAAAAAGCAATTTGATCTCATACTGAGCCACACCCTCAAGAAGATCATGCATTATATCAAATGAATAGTTATTACATACATGGAAATACTTTAATGAATTAAGTGTAGAATTTTTTTTCAAACCATAGAATGACTTAAATTGTGGGTTTTCCTTGAGTTTGGCAATGCATCTCAAACATCTCTTTTCCGCGAAGGATCACCTTAGGATCATCCTCACTGTATACTGTTTGACAATCATTCTTCTCAATCAAACAAAGGCGACAGAAATGACGACTACTAAATGACTCATTAAAACCAAGAATTGTGTGCATCCCTAGATTATCTCCTGTGATCTGTGAGATTGTACCATATACCTGCTCATCAGAAAATGGAAGACTTATTCCTTGGCTCTCCAGTTTTTTCACATCATTTAACAATGGTTCCAGTATTACATCAAAACCATACTTATGCAGATCTTGTGTATGAAAAAGTGCTACCAAATGAATGTTCATCAGAACTGAATTAAATTTGGGGGGTAAGTTTCTTACAATAAAATAAAGACAGCCAATTTTGTGAATTCCACGTTTGGAGCCAAGGGGATTGGCTGTTTCAAACTCATCATAATATATTTGAATTTGTAATGCATGTCTTTTTGCTGCAAACAAAGGATGTGTTTTAAAATAACTGCCATCAAAAAAGTCACTGTAAATGTCTGGCTCTGTTCTACAATCTTTCTTCAGGAGAACACAAATGTCTGGATTTCTGCACATAAACTTCAGTGTTTCAAAAATCGGCACATAAATAAAAGTATCCTTCACAGGTACTTGATCATAAGAACCGGATTTCTGATTTCGTCTGTTGTCATATCTCACACCTAGTGTTATTTCTGCTGGCTCGACAACTCCCCATTTTAGATTGAAGTATTTGTTTCTTTTCCATTCTGTATTCAGATTTGTGAACGGGTTTTCAAAATGTTCAAAAGCTTCATTAATAACAGGTATGTTTGGGTCAGTAACAGGTAAAGCAGAAATAGCAGTGTGCTGTGCTTGTGAGCGGATCTCACTTGTTAGTTCC
>NW_025743811.1:0-3129 GCF_021292245.1 Micropterus dolomieu
TCCTAACATTTGACTAATTTAAATGAGAGACATCTGGCTCGTGAACATTATAGAAAATTCTTGGCTTGTGAAACTTAAAAGATAAATAAGTAAACAACAGAAATGGTATGAAAAGGGGACTGTCGTTAATTTATTGTATTATTATTATTATAAACCCGATTCTGAGCATTTAACTTTGGGTGATAAAGCCTGGCTGGTTTTTTTTTAGCTCTGCAGGCCTCTGTGCTGGAAGGATTGCGCAATATTGCAATAGTCATTTCCGGTTAGTGCACAACAGCAGTGTTTGAGACACTACGCTGTCTAAATTAACGCACTAAGCATGTAAGTACATAGTGCACGCAGTGTACTGCATGTTAGTGTACTCAAGGAAGTACACGAATTGAGACACAGCTCAGGAAATAAAGAACATGAACCAACTGTGTCTCTGTCCTTACAGCTACCCAGCATGCCTTGGGAGTGGATGTGATTGAGGGGGCGGAGTCTGTGGTGCTGCCCTGTGGGGCCCCTCCTGGAGCTGCTTCCTCAGTGACATGGAGCCGTGAGGATCTCAATCCCTCCACCATTCATGTGCATAAGAAGACAAGTCAGGCTGAAGAAGATGATCTTACAAACCAAAACCAGCTGTTCACAAACCGTACAGAGATGCAGCCTGACGCTCTGAGGACTGGACACGTCAGCCTCACTCTGAAACACATTCAGCTGTATGATGGAGGCACCTACAGCTGTGGCGCCCGTGGGGGGGGGAGGCTGAACCAGACACATGTACAGCTGAAGGTCATCAGCAAGAAAGAAGCGGAACTCAGAGAACAAGGTGGGTTTGTAGACGAGACAGAACAGAGGTCACATGGTCTGGAATCAGTTTCTGCTGTCAAACAGCTCAGTGGATCAACAGTTTGTTCTGGATTCATCAGACAGGAAATGCCTGTCTCTCTGAAGGCACAGCTTCTTCGTGTAAATGCTGGTATTGAAGTCAAGTCTGTTTCGACATCAAATATCTTCCTCTGTCGCGACTGCAGTTGTGATTAGATTAACGGTGCAGCGTCACGTGACTAAATGAAACGACGACCACAGATAATAAACTGTTACAAGGAAGCAGAAAAGGAAACATTTAGATTTTTGTAGTTCAGGTCTTACAGATCAGTCTGATCAGCTGCAGCATCCAGTCAGTCCGTCACTAACTGGTTTCCAGTGAGTCCACCAGCTGTGGAGACTCCCGATCGTAAAACAACAATAAACACGGTTAAAACAGACACGAAAGGAACTCATTTAACTACGTAGCTACTTAATCACAGTAGAAGCACAAAATGCAAACACTGATTACCAGATCAACAAAATCTAAACATATCTCTCCCGCCGCTTTTCACGGCGGGGGAATCTGGCGCCAACCCGTTAGACCGTTGCAGCCAACGCCGCAGACACTCCAGCAACAACAGCAGAGGAAAACATAGCCATAAGATAGTTTTAATGTTCGTGCCGCTGTTGTTCTCTCCTAACATTTGACTAATTTAAATGAGAGACATCTGGCTCGTGAACATTATAGAAAATTCTTGGCTTGTGAAACTTAAAAGATAAATAAGTAAACAACAGAAATGGTATGAAAAGGGGACTGTCGTTAATTTATTGTATTATTATTATTATAAACCCGATTCTGAGCATTTAACTTTGGGTGATAAAGCCTGGCTGGTTTTTTTTTAGCTCTGCAGGCCTCTGTGCTGGAAGGATTGCGCAATATTGCAATAGTCATTTCCGGTTAGTGCACAACAGCAGTGTTTGAGACACTACGCTGTCTAAATTAACGCACTAAGCATGTAAGTACATAGTGCACGCAGTGTACTGCATGTTAGTGTACTCAAGGAAGTACACGAATTGAGACACAGCTCAGGAAATAAAGAACATGAACCAACTGTGTCTCTGTCCTTACAGTTACCCAGCATGCCTTGGGAGTGGAGGTGATTGAGGGGGCGGAGTCTGTGGTGCTGCCCTGTGGGGCCCCTCCTGGATCTGCTTCCTCAGTGACATGGAGCCGCTATGATCTGATTCCCTCCATCATTCATGTGCATAAGAAGACAAGTCAGCTTGTTGAAAAAGATGATCTTGGAAACCAAAACCAGCTGTTCAAAAACCGTACAGAGATGCAGCCTGACGCTCTGAGGACTGGACACGTCAGCCTCACTCTGAAACACATTCAGCTGTACGATGGAGGCACCTACATCTGCACCGCCCGTGGGGGGGGGAGGCTGAACCAGACACATGTACAGCTGAAGGTCATCAGCAAGAAAGAAGCAGAACTCAGAGAACAAGGTGGGTTTGTAGACGAGACAGAACAGAGGTCACATGGTCTGGAATCAGTTTCTGCTGTCAAACAGCTCAGTGGATCAACAGTTTGTTCTGGATTCATCAGACAGGAAATGGAGCTTTAAGGAGGTCGTTCAAGGTCATAAGAAGCTGTTTCTGTTTTCTGTTGCAGCCATTCAGCACCGAAACATGTTAACCGGTGCGTTGATCTTTAACTTCCTTTTGGTGGCGGTCCTCTTGGGACTTGGAGTTTACAGAAAAGGTGTGAGTGTCTGATCGCTGCATCTCTGATTGTCCACTAACTGTTTATAAAGTGAAGCTGCTGACCTCTGACCTTTAGTAAACCCTGTTCTCCTTTAATAGGTCTGTCTGTGCTGACTGCTGCAGGTGTGCTGACTGCTGCAGGTGAGCTGATGGAAATCTGTCTGTCTGTTGACCTCTGACCTTTACTGACCTCTGTCCACCTGTTGCAGGTGCAGCTGTGTTGCTGTGTGGACTGATGGTTTCTGCAGGTGAGCTGATGGAAGGTAATAAAATAAAAAATAAAATAATAAAAATAGATCATCTTGCTTCTCCATAAGTACAATAAAAATAATAATACCAATCAGCTGTATGGCTTCAGCAGGTATCACTGAAGTACTCTGTTGGTATCAGTAGCACTTTAACTGGTTTTGCTACTGGTATTGTAAAACTCTAAACCAAACCCAGCCCTGGGTAAAAACTAGTCTTGATGAGCGTCCTTGTTTTTAATTCCTTGGATGTTGCAAACCTACTTGTCAACAAAGCTGACTGTGATTCTTGTTCTCCTCCGTCAGCCTCCTCTCTGTCTGTGCT
>NW_025743811.1:3149-6672 GCF_021292245.1 Micropterus dolomieu
TTTTCATTCCTTTAGTAAACCCTGTTCTCCTTTAATAGGTCTGTCTGTGCTGACTGCTGCAGGTGTGCTGACTGCTGCAGGTGAGCTGATGGAAGTCTGTCTGTCTGTTGACCTCTGACCTTTACTGACCTCTGTCCACCTGTTGCAGGTGCAGCTGTGTTGCTGTGTGGACTGATGGTTTCTGCAGGTGAGCTGATGGAAGGTAATTATTTCTAAAAATAATTTTTATTTGTAATTCACATCACTTGTCTCAGATCGATCACTGTTATATTCATCTAAAGCTGCTTTTCCTCACGGAGCCTCCTGCTGCTTCTATCAGATGCAGTCGGTGTGATGGGCTGGATGTGCAGGCTTTCTTTTCCTCTGCTTCTGTAGAGTCTGTAGTGTAGTTTAGTGACTCCTTTAAGCAGCCTCTTGCTGTCGTTTGGAGGAGTCTGAGACTCACCACTAAAGGAAGAAGCAGTCGCGGAGCAGCCAGGACAAAAAGAGTTCTTTAAGATTTATTGGTCCAAAGTTACCAAAATGATTCAGAAACTCCTGTCGTCCTTCCTCTCATGATGCTGCGCCTGAGCCATCTGATTTCCAGTATTTTTATAGACAGTTGTTTCAGACAGTAAAAAGAAAATAGATCAGCTTGCTTCTCCATAAGTACAATAAAAATAATAATACCAATCAGCTGTATGGCTTCAGCAGGTATCACTGAAGTACTCTGTTGGTATCAGTAGCACTTTAACTGGTTTTGCTACTGGTATTGTAAAACTCTAAACCAAACCCAGCCCTGGGTAAAAACTAGTCTTGATGAGAGTCCTTGTTTTTAATTCCTTGGATGTTGCAAACCTACTTGTCAACAAAGCTGACTGTGATTCTTGTTCTCCTCCGTCAGCCTCCTCTCTGTCTGTGCTCAGACTCTGCTGCCATCTAGTGGTCTTCTGTCCGTACTGCGTCTCTACTGGTCTGATGCTGTCCATCTGCTGCGGCAGGAAGACGGGAAACCGAGCGGCCGTCTCCACGGAGATGACCCGGCGGGTCGGAGGAAGCGGTGACATCGCTGCTGATGTCACCGCTGAGCACGCCTTCTGAGCTGTGAACACAGTGACAGCAGCTGTCTTTAACGTGGACATGAGAGTTTCTACCATCTGCTCTTATGGAGACGCTGCTGGAGAGCTTTGTCTTCTAGTGTTTCTCAACGGGGGCGGTACAGACTCCCCAGGGGGCGTTGGAGGACGATGGGGGGCGCTGGAAGCAATATTTTGGAAGGGGGGGCGCTGAGCTGCTCTTGGGGGGCGTTTGTTGGTTGGAAATTCTAAGGCGAGTTTACACTTAAGATTCACAACAATACGAGTTTAAACTTTAAACTACTTGCAAAAAACTGTAGTCTGCAACATTAAAACCTGCCAGTTTAGTCCACTGACTGGACGAGACTGTGTATTTCTTTCTCCGTCAGCTTCGTGCTGCCTTCACGGGAAGTCGGAGTATCGTCTCTAAAATTTTACCCACGTGGCGTTTACTGTGTAAACTCTGGAAAATTGACGCTCTCTTTCTTTGTGGAAAAGTGTTTATTTCTCTGAGGAACACACCGTGAACGTCTCGTTATCTCAGTGGTTCCACATTTCTAAGAGGGATATTCTGCTGTCGGACTCACCCTGAAAGAAACTTGGCTGCGACGCCAGCGAGTGACGTGGACCCTGAATTCTCTTTAAATAGGCTAAAGACGTCAGTCTCCCATTGCGACTCTTTTTCTTTACATGTCAGAGAACTCAGATATGTGGGAGAGATTCTGAATGTGCAGAAAGGTTTGAACATGAGCAGATAAGTTACAGTGTTTCCCGTACGTTCATTTATTTGTGGCGTCCTGCCACAATATCAACGCTGACCGCCACACATTGATCTTCCATTTTTTTTACAAGGCCTATTTAAAATCGTATTTCAGCTGCAGGCAGCTAGCGAGCTCTCGCTCGTCTCTCTCGTCCGTCCCTCGCTCTCTCTCCCTCGTTAACACAGCTGCACAAATCTGTCCGACACAACGCCGTCGATGTCGGAGACCCAGCTATTAAAAGTTATTAGCGAGCATGTAAGGAGCCCAGCTAATAAGGAGAGCTGAGTTAATGTTAGAATACAGCTCCACAGTTACACTGTCATTCTGCGGGAGACACTGAGTTATGATATTATTAACAGATGAGCTAATAAAGTCCAGTCAATAACTGAATTAAAACGGATTCATTTATTACTGAGATGAAAAGGGGCCACAAACACATTTAAATAGGTGACTTCCCCACAAAAGAGGAGGTGAGACTTAATCATGTGTGTTGACTCAGCAGGGATGATATTAAAGAAGTTGATCTACTGGAGAAAAATATTTCAAAGCAATAAGAATGCCTGAGAGCCTCACTACATTATATTCTATTAGAATTATATATTTAGAGTTGTAACCTGAATTTTGTGTTTTCCTTTATATAATAAGACATTTTCACCATAAATTGGAGGAGAAATTTTCCCCAGAATGCAGGAAATTAAGTGTTTAATGCTCAAAATCTTCTGGGGGAGGACCCCCACACACCCCCACTTAAGTGCCCTGTCTTGGCCCAGTATATGCAATTACATACTGCACCCACCGATTCCATGGATTGGATCCCACCTTTCAGTGGGGATGAAAATGAAGTTTAATCTGAATCATTTCTAAGTGTCTTAGCTATATTCTGAATCATTAGTCTTTGCAAATATAATGAAATTCCACATTTAGCATAATTATAAGTGTTTGTATTGTGTCTTATATTCTCCCTTATATTCTTATATTGTCTATTTCTTATATTCTTACCTAATTACCTACTCTGCAAGTACTGCTAAGGTCAATCGAATGTTTGTATTCTTATGTTTGGTTAGCATAAAATGCTAAAAGGGAGTAATGTAATGGGAATTCCAAACATATTGCATGTGATTCATCTGATATGTGGCACTGAATCTGTGTAAATGTAACAGTCAAAATATCTCTGTTCTCTGTGGTATCCAGACTTCAGGGACAATGTGTCTCTGTGGGACGACAAGATTGACCCTAAAGCTGGTTAAATAACAGGTTCACTCAGCTCTCCTCACTCATTCGAGCATACATGTACACGGCGTATGTGTTTTGCTGTGAGTCCTTCTGCAGAAGACTTGAATAAAATTCACGGAAAGACAAGTGTTTGCCTGAGCTGTTTATTTAAACACGCAATTCCCACCACAACACACAGTTTCAGGGAGGAAAAGTAACTTGTTCATTAAATATAATTACTTTTCACATGCTGTTTTTTGTTACCTGTGAAAGTAATTAAGTAATTAAGTAAGTAAGTAATTTTCCCACGTTTTTCAGGGCAAATCTTATTAACAGAGGTGTAACTATAATAAATGTGGAGATCTACAGTATGATACAGTAGCTTATTAACAGAGGAGTAACTATAATAAATGTGGAGATCTACAGTATGATACAGTAGCTTATTAACAGAGGTGTAACTATAATAAATGTGGAGATCTACAGTATGATACAGTA
>NW_025743812.1:0-1583 GCF_021292245.1 Micropterus dolomieu
ATTCTCATTTGCTCTGACATGCACTGTGAGCTGTAAGGTCTTATATAGACAGGTGTGTGGCTTTCCTAATCAAGTCCAATCAGTATAATCAAACACAGCTGGACTCAAATGAAGGTGTAGAACCATCTCAAGGATGATCAGAAGAAATAGACAGCACCTGAGTTAAATATGAGTGTCACGGCAAAGGGTCTGAATACTTATGACCATGTGATATTTCAGTTTTTCTTTTTTAATAAATTTGCAAAAATTTCTACATTTCTGTTTTTTTCTGTCAAGATGGGGTGCTGAGTGTACATTACTGAGAAATAAAATGAACTTTTTTGATTTTTGGAAAATGGCTGCAATGAAACAGAGTGAAAAATTTAAAGGGGTCTGAATACTTTCCGTACCCACTGTATATTTTGTATAAAAACAAATCTATTTTTTTTCAACAGTGGTATGACAATAATATTTTACTTGTAAATCAATTATTTAACCAACGTGGTCAACTTTATAACTACATTGAATTTATTCATCACCATGGTACCCCTGTTTCACCAAAGGACTTCTCCATCGTCTTCCATGCGATACCTTCAGCTGTCATCTCACTTTTCAAAGGTTTTAATTTTGAAAAGTGTTGGTGGATGTGAAAGAAACAACTGTTGGGAATATCTGTTTTTCACTGCAACCTAAAAGTAAGAATATGGCCATTCGTCAACTTTTTCAACAGGACATTAGGAGTACACCCGCTGCTGTATCTTATTGGTCTTCATTTGTTGGGAAAGAGTTTGGCTTTTGCCACAAAGTCACAGAGATCTCATTCAAAATGCTTCACAGATTTTATCCCACTAACGGTTACCTGCAAAAACTGAAAAAGGACTTGACATCAGCTGTTCTTTCTGTGGAGAACTCAATGAAACACTGGTGCATTTATTTTGGTCTTGCCCACATACCAAGAAACTTTGGAGTTTCTCAATTTATTGTTGTCCATATTTACCCTCAATTTGCATTGCGGTGGGAAGATGTAATGTTCAGTAAACATGACAAAAAATTAAATTCAGAATATTATTATTATTTTAACTAAATTTTATTTGAACAAGTCGAAATTCTTAAAAAAGAAACCCAGCTTTTTGGAGCTTGCTGCTAACATTAAGCACTATGTTCTTTCAATATCTGAGTGTAAAAACAAAAAAGCTGTTAAATCATAAAAAAAGTTTTAAATTATACTTTCCTTTCCATAACCCTTGACCTCCCTGGCCTATTTGTGATATGTCCATAGACTTTACCGACAGAAGATGTTGTTTTCCTGCTGTATATCCTAATTTTGAATAAAGTTTTGAAAAAAAAAAGAGTTGTTAAATAAAAAAAGCCGTTAAAAAAAGAGGTGTCAAGGGTCAACGTAGTAATCAGTGTACGTTATGTGTTAATATTTACTATACTATACTTATATATTATTAATATAGTATATTTATACTATAATTCCTGCAAATACTTATTTATAATAGCCTAATGATAATAATAAGGCAATGTTTCAATTCATACCACTGTTGTATATTTTATTTCTTCCAAAGGGATTTTAAGTTTCACAAGCCAAGAATATTCTG
>NW_025743812.1:1603-2656 GCF_021292245.1 Micropterus dolomieu
ATGCGATACCTTCAGCTGTCATCTCACTTTTCAAAGGTTTTAATTTTGAAAAGTGTTGGTGGATGTGAAAGAAACAACTGTTGGGAATATCTGTTTTTCACTGCAACCTAAAAGTAAGAATATGGCCATTCGTCAACTTTTTCAACAGGACATTAGGAGTACACCCGCTGCTGTATCTTATTGGTCTTCATTTGTTGGGAAAGAGTTTGGCTTTTGCCACAAAGTCACAGAGATCTCATTCAAAATGCTTCACAGATTTTATCCCACTAACGGTTACCTGCAAAAACTGAAAAAGGACTTGACATCAGCTGTACTTTCTGTGGAGAACTCAATGAAACACTGGTGCATTTATTTTGGTCTTGCCCACATACCAAGAAACTTTGGAGTTTCTCAATTTATTGTTGTCCATATTTACCCTCAATTTGCATTGCGGTGGGAAGATGTAATGTTCAGTAAACATGACAAAAAATTAAATTCAGAATATTGTGACTGTTAAATCATATGACCTCTGCAAGCTTTACAAGATATTTATTTAAATTTTTTTTTTGCTTTTGTTAAAATTATACTTTCCTTTCCATAACCCTTGACCTCCCTGGTCTATTTGTGATATGTCCATAGACTTTACCGATGTACAGAAGATGTTGTTTTCCTGCTGTATATCCTAATTTTGAAAAAAGTAAAAAAAAAAAAAAAAAAAAAAAGAGTTGTTAAATAAAAATTATATATATTATTAATATAGTATATTTATACTATAATTCCTGCAAATACTTATTTATAATAGCCTAATGATAATAATAAGGCAATGTTTCAATTCATACCACTGTTGTATATTTTATTTCTTCCAAAGGGATTTTAAGTTTCACAAGCCAAGAATATTCTGTAATGTTACATCACGAGCCAGATGTGTCTCGATTTAGGTTCAAACTTAACATTACTGAGAATTTCTTGACAGAATAACAGCGGTACGAACATTATCAGCTGTTGCTGGACAGTCTGCTGTGTTGGCTGCAGTGGTCTGTGTGACTGAGCCTGGGGGAGCTAACCGGAGCTAGC
>NW_025743812.1:2676-3740 GCF_021292245.1 Micropterus dolomieu
CAGTGTACGTTATGTGTTAATATTTACTATACTATACTTTTATATTATTAATATAGTATATTTATACTATAATTCCTGCAAATACTTATTTATAATAGCCTAATGATAATAATAAGGCAATGTTTCAATTCATACCACTGTTGTATATTTTATTTCTTCCAAAGGGATTTTAAGTTTCACAAGCCAAGAATATTCTGTAATGTTACATCACGAGCCAGATGTGTCTCGATTTAGGTTCAAACTTAACATTACTGAGAATTTCTTGACAGAAAAACAGCGGTACGAACATTATCAGCTGTTGCTGGACAGTCTGCTGTGTTGGCTGCAGTGGTCTGTGTGACTGAGCCTGGGGGAGCTAACCGGAGCTAGCTAGCTATTCCTGACAGTATATTCCTCTTACCCCAGCCAGGGTGTGCCTAAAGTTATTGATTATATGCAGGTCGACCGGTTAACCCTACAGATAGGGTTAACCTCCATTGTGTTGCTGTGCAGCCTCCGGTAACGTTACTGCAGCTACATAACACCCGTCCACACTTGCGGAGCTTCTCAAGTCCGAAAACGTTTGAACACATTTTCGATTCGCTGCCAATTTTCGTAAAACTGCGGATCATCGAAATCTACACAGTTGATTTCTCGCCTAAAAACTTCTCAGAAGAGTATTTAAAGCTCTGTTGTTGGCCTCTAAAGAATAAAACGGTTTGCATTAGGATCTATCATGTACGTAAGCCGAGATGAACGTCATCACGTTTTGTGCGCAGTGTCTTCTGGGACAAACCACATTTGGAAGTTCAACTTCCGTCACGGCCTGCAGGCTGCAGCTGGATATACTTGGGCTGTGCTGCAGGTTTGTCCGGTGTGAACTCACACTGAAGTGTTTCAGCAGCGGAGCGTTTAGCTGCCCCGTGTTGTTAACGTGTTGTTAATCTGTCATCTTGTGTGCTTCAGCTACAGATAGCAGCTCTCTGGGAGCCATATACCACACGGAGAATTTCACAATAAGAGCGTTTTGCCTGCCTGATTTTGCTGACTTGTTCAGATTTTGCTTATTTGTTCAGTTGTCCTTG
>NW_025743812.1:3760-6155 GCF_021292245.1 Micropterus dolomieu
GTTTCACAAGCCAAGAATATTCTGTAATGTTACATCACGAGCCAGATGTGTCTCGATTTAGGTTCAAACTTAACATTACTGAGAATTTCTTGACAGAATAACAGCGGTACGAACATTATCAGCTGTTGCTGGACAGTCTGCTGTGTTGGCTGCAGTGGTCTGTGTGACTGAGCCTGGGGGAGCTAACCGGAGCTAGCTAGCTATTCCTGACAGTATATTCCTCTTACCCCAACCAGGGTGAGCCTAAAGTTTGAACACATTTTCGATTCGCTGCCAATTTTCGTAAAACTGCCGATCATCGAAATCTACACAGTTGATTTCTTGCCTAAAAACTTCTCAGAAGAGTATTTAAAGTTCTGTTGTTGGCCTCTAAAGAATAAAACGGTTTGCATTAGGATCTATCATGTACGTAAGCCGAGATGAACGTCATCACGTTTTGTGCGCAGTGTCTTCTGGGACAAACCACATTTGGAAGTTCAACTTCCGTCACGGCCTGCAGGCTGCAGCTGGATATACTTGGGCTGTGCTGCAGGTTTGTCCGGTGTGAACTCACACTGAAGTGTTTCAGCAGCGGAGCGTTTAGCTGCCCCGTGTTGTTAACGTGGTGTTAATCTGTCATCTTGTGTGCTTCAGCTACAGATAGCAGCTCTCTGAGAGCCCGTTCAGCTCCGCAGGATACATATCTGTTGCGTCTTTTCAGATTTTGAGAAAGGAGAGGCTCAGTCCAATGAAAATTAACAAAAAGATTTAATTCCAAAAATTTGTGAATAAAGAGATGGCATTACAGAACAAACAAATAACACTGCAGTGGACTGAAAAGTTGGTCCTCCTTTCAGATTTACAGCTTTCAGTCAAGTCCTAACAGACTGAGCTAAAGCCGCCTCCAGCAGTGGACTGAAAAGCTGCTTCTCCTCCCAGATCCACAGCTTACAGTCCTGATTCTCACAAAATGAATTGTTAATATCCTCCAGGTATGTGGGCGGGTCTTTTCCTCCAAATGGCTCAGGCCCATAGCCATTGGTCGTTTGGTTACTTCTTCGTCACCCAATTAGGAAGTGTGAACCTTACTGTTCTACCTTTTGGTCGAACAAAAGAGCGCGATTCCCAGACGTGAAACCCCCCTTCAATCTACTGGAATAAACAGTCTTTTGCTCTAAACTAATCATAGAGAACAACAATTGTCTACAAAATGGTTGACACGCCATCCTAAGTGTCAATGAAACAGTCAAAACAAAACAGTCCTTCTGGCACTAAACAAAGAGGAGTCAGTTTTCTTCACATTACAAAGAGGATACAAACAATGCTTTAATCACCACTCTGATGAAATCGTCTGGCCTAAAAACCCAGCAGGTTTACATTTGAAGAAAAACACTGAAACACTGGAGTACATTAAGTTTGTTGTAACTTTTTAAAACTCAACATATCCCACACGGAGAATTTCACAATAAGAGCGTTTTGCCTGCCTGATTTTGCTGACTTGTTCAGATTTTGCTTATTTGTTCAGTTGTCCTTGATGTTTGTGCTTCTACTCTGGTTCAGTAGCGTCGTAGTGAAACTGTTTCTTTTTGTCTGTTTTAACCAGTGCCAGTCTCACTCTTTTGACTCGAGTCACCAAATCTCGTTCATTAAAATGAACTCTAATCTTTTTTTGTGTCATTTCGTTCATTTTAACCAGGCTGGTTATTGCGGCGCTGCAGCCCTCTAGTGGGCGATTTAAAAAAACAGCGCAGTTCTCAAACACAGAAGGCTGCCTGGCTCGCTGTAATTCACAAAGTATAAAGCACAAATTCACCTCTTGATCTTTCTCTGTCATGGTTCTATAAAGCCACATGGAGCCACAACCAAATTCAAACCATGGAAAAACCACAGAAACATGTTGTCAATATTCAAGTAAGCCACTACTCCGGCTAAATCCGTCCATTTTCACAATCTTTCCTGAGTATACTACCAGACCAGCCATATATATATAATTACTATCACTATATCTCTAAAGAGCTCATTCATACAGCAGCCTAACGCCTATCCATGAGTAACATCTATATATAGTATAATATAGTGAAGTAATAAGCTTGACACACTAGATCAATTAAACACACTCAAACAAACAATCTGAAACACTGCAGGTTGTTCACCAGTCAGGAGCTGTGAAACAACAGCATGGCTCTGACGGTAAATAAAAAGTAAAAGTTAAGTTGCGTTCTCTGGCGGATCAGCTGTTAGCTGTTTACAGAGCTAATGCTAACGTTGCTACGTGGCTGTGTTTTAATGTACAAACCTGTCAGGGCTCTGAAGTGGAGCCAGAACAACTCTCATCAGCTGTTGGCTGTAAACACTAGCAGGACTAAAGTTACAGTGTGTTAAAACTATAACTTAGCACAACATCACTGAGCTGTAA
>NW_025743812.1:6175-11083 GCF_021292245.1 Micropterus dolomieu
ATAATATAGTGAAGTAATAAGCTTGACACACTAGATCAATTAAACACACTCAAACAAACAATCTGAAACACTGCAGGTTGTTCACCAGTCAGGAGCTGTGAAACAACAGCACGGCTCTGTCCGTAAATAAAAAGGAAAAGTTACGTAGCGTTCTCTGGCGGATCAGCTGTTAGCTGTTTACAGAGCTAACGCTAACGTTGCTACGTGGCTGTGTTTTAATGTTTCAATGAGCCGGTCTGTTTGTTTTGGAGAGGAGACGACCTCTGAGGTAATTCATCTCCAGGTACAAACCTGTCAGGGCTCTGAAGTGGACCCAGAACAACTCTCATCAGCTGTTGGCTGTAAACACTAGCAGGACTAAAGTTACAGTGTGTTAAAACTATAACTTAGCACAACATCACTGAGCTGTAATAACGTTACGCTTCATTAAATGTCACATAATTAACCAAATAGCTATATAATGTCAGTGCAGTGACTGTTACCTGACAGCCGACCTGCCTCTCATTCTCCGGCGCCGGCAGTAACTCAGAGTGAAGACAGACTCTGAGGACCCATGTGAGCGCTGAACGAGTCGTTCACTCCTGCTCCACAGTAGAGATGTCACGTGACAAATGAAGGACTCAGACCCACAGTTGAGAGTCGTGAACTAATCTGTTCTGTTTCCTGTGCTGACGGAGCTCATGCAGCTGCCGTGTAACGAGTGAACGTAAGAGTCCAAGATCCTTCACGCATGCGTGAAAATGAACGAATCACTCACTGAGACGACCCGTTCCTCCTGAGTCACATACAAGATTAGGTCAAATGAACGAAACGTTCTTAGAACGACACAACACTAGCTTGAAGTGGAAAAAATAGGTGCCTGTACCCCCCAGTGAAACTAGTAAATATTATAACATTAACCACTTAATTTCCTGCATCCTGAGCACCAAGTTAGGGAGGAAATGTCTTTATTTATATGAAGGGAAACTAAATTAAGGTGACAATTCAAAATATAATGGAATATAATTCAGTAATCAGCTTTTGGACAATGCAAATTAGTTTCTTCTATATTTCAACTGCATTGCATATTTTCTTATTGTGCATTGTTTCATTTGCTAATTAACATTTCTAGTTGCCGTTCTTCAGAATATTTTTAACAAAAGCTTTCAAAAAGTGATGTAGAGATTCTGACCTGTCCCCAGCGTCCCCGGTGTAAATGACACCTATCTGTCAATATTTTTAATTGTCCCGCCCCATCCAGGCTGTGATTGGTCGGTTGACGACAAGTGACATTGACGAGCTACATTCAGCACACGGCTGCTTGAAAGGTATGGCCGGTGGATAGTGCCACGGATAACCTACTAATGGAGACCGTCGTGTGACAGCTACGTGTGCGGATACTCCGTCGCCAGTGCACAACGTCGTTGATAAGCTTGTCGGTGCATCACCGCCACCAACTGGACTGGAGTGTGGAACCAGAGATTATTTTCAATACAAGAGGTCCAGCCTTTAAGTGTTGCTGTAAAATAAATTTTACACTTACACAAACTTAATTATGTAAGTAAAAAAACAACAACAGTACTTCAGCTTTGTTAGTAAGAAGTCTTTTGTAAATCAAACCAAAAGGAAGCGTGAAAAATATCTAGAAATATGTTCAATATATCCCCCTCCCAGTCACAAAACGTTTACGGTTGTAAAATAAATGTATTATTTTAAAGAAACAAGAAATGCAGAAAGATCTGAGCGGGAGTCTGAGGGTCCACCCCGAGAAAATATGGAGCATTAAACACTTAATTTCCTGCATTCTGGAGACGTTTTCTGCTCAAATTTATGGTGGAAATGACTTTATTTATATAAAGAGAAACAAGAAATTCAGCCAGCAGGTGACGATTCATGAATATAAAAATATAACAGAATATAATTCACTGATCGGCAGCTTGTTTTTGGACATTTGTTTCTTCTATATTTAAATTTCATTGCATGTTTTCTTATTGTGCAAATAAACATTTCTCTAGCATTTTCATTTGTTAGTTAACATTTCTTGTTGGAAGCTATTTTTCAGAACATTTTTAACAAATGCTCTCAAAAAGTGAGTCAAATTCAGCCATTTCAAAATGTCCCCAGTGTAAATGACGCCTGCGGCCTTCTCATTGTACAGAGGAAGCAGGAAGCAGGAGTTGCTGGCAGAAGAGATTGTGGATGTCGCTGTTGCCCTGGAGGAGCACATCATTATGTAAAAATGTTGCTAATACCTTTGCAGTAGCACAGACTATCCCTAATAAGTTTACATTTGCTTATAAAAAACTTTTCACGAACAGCAGTAGCAGCAATTGTTCAGCCAAAGTTCATGGACTCTGAAACTAGATGCTTCAAGGAAAGTGTAGAAACAACTTGGCCACGTTAATGGCAGCTATCACTGTTTCCGCTGGTCTGCTTTGAACTTGTTTATACACTAAAACTACATCACCCACAAACCGAACACACCGCCATGCCCACATACACATCAAATGGTTAAACACGCAGCACAAGGCCTATTCTGACAAGACAAGGGCCTGGAAAACTCACATCAAAACTTAATACGATGTCAAAATCTTATGAACAAGGTTGTATTATGTTTTGTTCAGTTAATAGTCTAAATAATCTGTAAATTAAAAGTTTGTGCACTTTAACTACAGCACTTCAAGTTAGTGTATTTGCTGCACATTACAAGGCTGTGGCTCCATCTAGTGGATGAAATCTGCAATAGTCTTTCCTTCCAGAAACTTTGTTAGCTTTGGACCAGGGCCCGTATTTATCAAGCTTCTCAGAATTACTCATAAGAACGCTGCTAAGAACCGACTTAAGAGTAAAAACATTCTTGGCTCAAAGCTTAAAAGTTAGTGATCAAGCATCATAGTCCTAATTTGAGTGAAGTGTAGGACTAAATCTTAAGTGTCAGTCTCAGTGCTGATTCACGACACTTTGCTGCGCCGCTAACAGGATTTTGGATGACGATGTAGCCGAGGACCAATCACTGAAGAGATTTCCTTCTTTATATTCTGGTGAAATTCCTCAGAGGAGTTTATATTAACAATAAAGGTTTTTCAAGATAATACATTATGATATAGGCCTTCACATTAATAAATGAAAGATTAAAAAGTGTCTCTTTATATGAGCGCCATCAAATGCGCCTATAGTGCTCCTGTATTGCTATTTGCATGAACTGTGTTTGCGTCTGTGGGATTACAGGGGGGTTGTTGGGAAGTCGATGAAACGCGTGACAGTGTGTGGAGCTGTAAGTGCTAAAATTGTTTCCACAACTATTGTTGATGGTTGTGACGGGCCAAAATCATCAGCATTGCTGCGGCAAATAAACGAAGCGTCATCACCACCTTCAGTTTAACTGAAAACGCATTATTGCGTAAAGTCAGTGATGAGATGACGTCCCTCACCAACTCGCTGACAAAGATTCTGCCTGCGCTGTCCGACTCAGTCTTATTAACTGCGCGTCGTCAGAATCCTTCCTCTCCTCTCCGCATGTCTCTGTCTCCACAGCGCCATCACAAGCCCTACTGGCAGCTCCTGACCGCCTGAGACCTCTCGAGCTGGCTTAAATAACTAAGAGTGAATCTTAGCTTTGAGAAATTTGATTCTTCAGTTTAAAAGTAGGAGGAAATTTCATGAAATCTCAGCACTTCAGACTGAAATGACTCTTTGAGAAGCTTGATAAATACGGCCCTGGTCATTTATTAGGCTGCAAAAACTCAATTAATTGTGGGGTTTACCTACTAAAATATAACATGGAGTGTGTTTTTACATTTATTTGTTAATAGACTATAGCTACAACTTCAACAATATGATGATGTAATGTTTGTAATTTAATTGACCATGAAATGAAGCTACACTGTTGCATTATAGATATCAGAGACAACTTGAAGTTCAAGCCTCCCATCCTTCATTTATTGACTGGGATAATATATCTGTTCCCATATTTGATGCAGCCATAAATGTTTTGTTTTCAAATGTTAACCATTTTAAAAAGACAGTGAGAGGCAGTTTAACTGGCAGAGGGGCGGCGCTGCAAATTAAAACATGAGCATCAGAACAGCATCAAACTTTACTAAAGTCAGTAACACAGCTCTAATGCTTGAAGGATTCATTTTATAAGTAACTGTAGGCCTAATACAACCATTTTCACATTGTGGGGAAGTGAAAGCTTTAACGTTATCTTCTTCAGTGGAATTTTATAGGACAAAATAACAGTGAATCCAAACAATAAAGCACAACACAGGCTGTGAACTGTAGGCTACTCCAGAGTTCCCAGTCGCCACGAGAATAAAAGCATTTAACACAGGCTGTACAAAACATGACTTGAATTCACTCAATAAAGTTAAAATAAAGCTACACTGACAATGGAGACTGGTGAAGACGGCAGGGTAGACTGCTCCTTCTCCTTCTCCTGGTGATCCTCGCTCTGACACTGTCCACTCGCCATAGAAGAGCTTCTCTTGTCCCTCGTCTCTCTCCGCCGACAGAGAGCAGGCAGAAGAGAAGGGGAACAGGTGAGCGTCACCAACCTGACCTGGAGAGGGCAGAGGAGAGGACCGGCAGCTCGGGAGAAGTCCCGGTACGCAAGAAAATGTCCCGGTACGCCAAAGAGTAAAATGTGGAGGAGCCAGTACTGCGTCCCGGGGCGTTCCGGCCCACTTCAAGCTCTGGTTTTAACTGTGTTTATTGTTGATATGCCATCAGGAGTCTGCACAGGGTCTTTTATTTTGAAAATCCACCGGATTCTCTCTGCCGTTCTGTGTCTGACTTCCTGCCTGGTTCATCTGCTCTGTGCTGCAACTTCATACTGCAGTTTTTCACTTGGTAATACTGCAGATATGTAAATACTGCAGTACTTTGATCAGTGGGCCACAGGCTCAGTCAGCACTGTGTTACCTCATT
>NW_025743813.1:0-1710 GCF_021292245.1 Micropterus dolomieu
ACTGAAACAGAAAGGAGCCGTCTTTCCCCTTGTTGTCATGTATGTGACATCTTAGGCTTTTTGAAAACAGGCTGTTGTAATATCCCTCTCTGCAGAGAGGGTAAGTGCACATGTAGTTGTGTGGATGACTTCCAACCAGACTGTTCACTGTGTAGGGCAGAGGAACAATATCTATGTAATCCAGGTTGTTCAGGATGCAACACAGAATGAACAACTGAAGAAATGTAAAATGTGAGTTGGTCTGATTTGACAAAGTTGATCCCAACACTACACACCCCTCTGTCCTCAAGATAAACAGGAAAGCTCTTTCTCACAGATCCAGTTCTTCTTCTGATCATTATATCTGCTCGTTGTCCAATTTCCTTGTTTATCGCAGCATGCTGCAGTGTAATAATAGTTGTTGTGCGGGTGTCCTGATGCCCAGAACCTGGAGGAGAAATAAAATGTTGTCACTCCTGATTATTTTCAATTTGAAGTAAGATGTTGGATTTTATTTGAAATATTTTTATTGACAGTAATAAATGACAATTACATTTTCAATAACGTGTTTAGCTTAGTAAATTAATAAGATGTGAAGTATTTTTTTCATTTGTTTTCATAATTTTAAAAACTTATTTTAGTAACAAAATGAATTGTGAAGGAAACTAAAAACTTTAAAAGCATCTCACTTTAGTGTCAGCGGTGAGTCGTCCACCCATTTCCATCCTGTTTGTTGTGTGAACTGTAGACCAATCCAGGAGTCTCCATCCTTGTTCAGCTCAGTGACACATTTCTAGTAGTTGACAAGAGACAATAATCATTTCTCTGTTCATAATTCAGTAATTCTATTGTGGTACATGTGTGATGTCTGAAAAGTCTGAAGGAAAAAGAAAATCTGTGGCAACTTTTCAGTTCATCAGTGGTGCATAAATCAGAAACACTCAGAGGACTGATGGAATTCAGCTGGTGTCTTTTGTGCTGTGTGCTAGAGACAGGGCGTTCTTACTGTGCACTGTCTTACTGTGCTCCCTCACTCTGCTGTGTGTCCTACCTCTGCCCAACAGCACAAATGTTTGCTTAGACACACTCAGGTCCTTCTGTTGAGCCCAGGCAGTCAGATACAGAGAGGAGCACATACACACAGAGCTAGAGAGCTTTTACACTGTGGTCTGAACTTTACGTGTCTATATAGAATATATATTTGTGGCAATGCGTCGTCATAGGAAGCCGACTGGCTGCAGGTCAAAAACAGAAGTAACAGATCACTGGCAGCTACATCTAAGATCACACACTCAGTAACAAACACACTCACCTGTTCCTCTTTGTTGTTTATGATCACCAGATGTGCTCCTCTACTTTGACAGTCTCTTCTGCTTTAATACCAAGTTTTCGTCTCATTGGATTTAAAGTAACAGCTGAATCCAAATCTCTTCCATCCTTCAGGACAACACTTCCCTTCATGTCAAATGAGTGTTAAAAGATGGATTTCATGTCATTCATTGTTAAATTGATAAAACTTGACTTTCTTCTTAAATATCTTTCTTGCCTGCCACTTGTTGTTTACTCTATAAATACACTCAGGTTTTGTCTCATTTGTAACATAAATAAACAGAGAAAACAGTTCAACAGCATAAAAGAATTATAATTTAAAATCAATGGCAAAGTCAAGTTATATCAAGTGAACTGGTGTGATGCTGGTGTTCACTATTAGTTTTTAAACTTTTCTCACCA
>NW_025743813.1:1730-4079 GCF_021292245.1 Micropterus dolomieu
TGGTGTCTTTTGTGCTGTGTGCTAGAGACAGGGCGTTCTTACTGTGCACTGTCTTACTGTGCTCCCTCACTCTGCTGTGTGTCCTACCTCTGCCCAACAGCACAAATGCTTGCTTACACACACTCAGGTCCTTCTGTTGAGCCCAGGCAG
The DNA here is from genome assembly GCF_021292245.1 of Micropterus dolomieu. NCBI lineage: Eukaryota > Metazoa > Chordata > Actinopteri > Centrarchiformes > Centrarchidae > Micropterus > Micropterus dolomieu. The sequence continues at coordinate 1,881 of NW_025743813.1, forward strand.
TCAGATACAGAGAGGAGCACATACACACAGAGCTAGAGAGCTTTTACACTGTGGTCTGAACTTTACGTGTCTATATAGAGTATATATTTGTGGCAATGCGTCGTCATAGGAAGCCGACTGGCTGCAGGTCAAAAACAGAAGTAACAGATCACTGGCAGCTACATCTAAGATCACACACTCAGTAACAAACACACTCACCTGTTCCTCTTTGTTGTTTATGATCACCAGATGTGCTCCTTTCCTTTGACAGTCACTTCTGCTGTCAGACCAAGTTTTCTCCTCATTGAATTTAAAGTAACAGCTGAATCCAAATCTCTTCCATCCTTCAGGACAACACTTCCCTTCATGTCAAATGAGTGTTAAAAGATGGATTTCATGTCATTCATTGTTAAATTGATAAAACTTGTTGTTTGACTTTCTTCTTAAATATCTTTCTTGCCTGCCACTTGTTGTTTACTCTGTAAATACACTCAGGTTTTGTATCTGATTTGTAACAGAAATAAAAGATAAAAGAACTATAATTATAAGTAATGGTGTGACCATATGAAAACATTTATGCTTGATAACCAGTGTGAAGTTCGATCCTATGTATTACAGTATTTGCTTTTTTTGTTTTTAAACCTTTCTCACCTAAAAGTTGTCCCTGCTGCTCGCTGTAGTTCTTGTTCAGTTTGTCGTATCTGGTCTGCTGCTGGTCTTTTTCCAAAGTGACTGTTGAGAAACAACATAAGAAACACCTCAACAACACCAACTCATTCACTATAAACTAAAGACAATTTAGTTACTTTCTCTGCATAATTAAAATCACTTTAATTCAAACCATAATTTAGTTATTTAGTGTCCTTTAACCTGCCGTGTATGTGGAGATGTTGTAACAACTGGATAACTGACTCGCTCATGTATCAAGTGTGATGAAGAACCAAAATGCAGATCAACACAGTCAAGTAACTGTGCTTAAATGGCGTGAAAGGGTACATCCTGAATGCGGTATATTCAGCTGCCATAAAGAATAGCTCCAGACTCACATGCCATTTGATCAATAAAATGATTGTTTTGTTCATGACTCTGAAGTTTTTCCCCTCCTACCTTGACTGCAGTGTAAACAAAATGGGACATAAAATCTTCAGTCTGTCGCGTGAACAAATGTTTTAGGTACAGGCAAAGCTAGAATGAAGCTTCATTAGTCTGAGTTACACAAATTGAAGGTTTTCCTTCCAAAGTTCATGTGTTTTTAGAAAAATGTTCTTGATTTTTCTAACTCAGACTTCTGAATTCTCATAATAGCTTCAGCTGAAAGTTAGAATGTACTTTTACACAGATAACTTTCAGCGTGCATATGGCAGGTCAGTTTTATTTGAAGATGAACAAACAAAACAGAACCTGTCCTTTAAAGTCTGAAGCTGGTGCTCTTCACCATTTGAACAAGACAGTCTCATCTTCCTCCAGCTTGTTTTATTAGGCTACGTTCAGACTGCAGGCCTTAAAGGTGATTCTGCAGAGAGTTTGTAGATATTTGAGTCCAACGGCCAAACAAACTCCTGGACACGCATTGCCATGCTAACCAGTCCTACTCTGCTGAAATATAGCAGAATCCACAACGTCTGCTGTCCGAGAGCAAGTTAGCTTCAATAAGAGGGCATGTTTTAGTGGCACGAAGTCAAAGCTAACTTTGGGGCTAACCTCCTTCACTCTTAATTCAACAGTTGGCAGCAGCACACGTAAGATCCTCTTTAGTCCGGAGAAGCTGCAGTCTTTATTCACCGGCCTCTGGAACTTCTACTGTACATTTACTGCTGAACAAGCCTTATTGCTGACCCGTTTCTCTCTATTCACCGAGACACCCGTTCACGCTCACGCTCCGTCTATTCCTCCTCTACCGCACACAGACTGACCGCTGAGGCAAAGCTAACAAAGCTAACCAGCTGGGATCATCACAAACATGAAAACAGACAGACATGAGGAAATATTCACTGAATTTAACTAAAACTGCATTGGATAAGAATTGCAAAGCATCCCTTTAATGCTCAATTCTGTTTTTTTTTGGCCTGCAGTCTGAACGCAGCCTTAGATCTGGTTGTGGAGAACTGGAAAGTACATTTTAGTGTAACTGAGCAAACTTTGGTGGAAAACATTTAATAAATGTGCTTCATAGACCAGTTGCAGCAGTTTTTCTGCATTGTGAACAGGTTCAGTATTTGG
>NW_025743814.1:0-4639 GCF_021292245.1 Micropterus dolomieu
TTTATGAAAAGCACTGTGAGATAACTGTTGTTGTGATTTGGCGCTATATAAATAAAATTGAATTGAATTGAAATGAATTGTGTTACTTTAGACCCTCCTGTGTGTAGATTTTAACCCTCTTTACTTTCAACACTCCTGCGTGTTACTTTTGACCCAGGGGCCGTTAAATAGAGGATGTGCGCATGATGTCACAGAACGGATTTACGGTACCGGAGTGGCCGAAAGATGAGCAGCAGTGTTACCTCAAATCAGCTAAAACACAAACAATACATCGTAAATGGGAAAGAGCTGGAACACTGGTTCTTTAGTAAGCAGTTAGGATCACTGTTGAGTCCGACTGCCTTTAATTTGAGCAAATAATCAATTGTTTTACTACCAGTTTGCTAAACGCAGCCATGGTAACAGATGTTTTGCCACTCAGTCCAGCGTGTTCCGGAAGTAGAAGTGACATCAACGCCTACCCTCTATAAGAGAGTTATGACACTTCCATTGACTTCCATTGGAACTTTGGAATGCGGAAGTAACGTGCGTCACAGGGCAGCAGATAGTTCCAAACACTGAATAGTTCCAGCACTGAGCCCTGTTCATTTCAGTGTTTCTGAAATACGCTGCCTGGTAAGTTGATGAAATTACTGCATTTGTTTACATTGTAACTCCTTAGCTGTCCTCTCCTGAATCTTGTTAATAGTGCTATTTTATGTAGCCAGCTTTAGTCATGGTTTATCAGAAGATATTAACTGTAAGATTATGTGTTACTTTCAACCCTCCTGCGTGGTACTTTTGACCCTCCTCTGTGTTACTTTCAACCCTCCTGTGTGTAAGTTTTAATCCTCCTTACTTTCAACCCTCCTGTGTGTAAGTTTTAATCCTCCTTACTTTCAACACTCCTGGGTGTTACTTTCAACCCTCCTGTGTGTAAGTTTTAATCCTCCTTACTTTCAACACTCCTGGGTGTTATTGTCAACCATCCTGTGTGTTATTTTTGACCCTCCTGTGTGTTACTTTTAACCCTCCTGTATTTTATCCTCCTTCAAAGTTACTTTGAACACTCCTGTGTATTACTTTCAACCCTCCAGTGTGTAAATTTTAACCCTCCTTACTTTCAACACTCCTGCGTGTTACTATTGACCCTCCTGTGGGTTACTTTCGACCCTCTTTTGTGTTACAGGACTGTGTTACTTTAAACCCTCCTGTGTGTTACTTTAAACCCTCCTGTGTGTTGCTTTCAACCCTCCAGTGTGTAAATTTTAACCCTCCTTATTTTCAACACTCCTGCGTGTTACTTTTGACCCTCCTGTGTGTAAGTTTTAATTCTCCTAACTTTCAACACTCCCGTGTGTTACTTTCAACCCTCCTGTGTGTAATTTTTGACCCTCCTGTGTGTTACTTTTAACCCTCCTTTGTTTTATCCTTCTTCAATCCTCCAGTGTTTTACTTTTGACCCTCCTGTGTGTTACTTTAAACCCTCCTGTGTGTTACTTTCGACCCTCCTGCATATTATTTTCAACCCTCCTGTATGTTACTCTGTTTACACCCTCCTGCGTGATACTTTTGACCCTCCTGTGTGTTACTTAAGACCCTCCTGCATGTTATTTTCGACCGTCCTGTGTATTACTTTTGACCCTCCTGTGTGTAAATTTGAACCCTCTTTACTTTCAACACTCCTGCGTGATACTTTTGACCCTCCTGTGTGTTACTTTAAACCCTCCTGTGTGTTACTTTCGACCCTCCTGCATATTATTTTCAACCCTCCTGTATGTTACTCTGTTTACACCCTCCTGCGTGATACTTTTGACCCTCCTGTGTGTTACTTTTAACCCTCCTTACTTTCAACACTCCTGCGTGTTACTTTTGACCCTCCTGTGGGTTACTTTCGACCCTCTTTTGTGTTACAGGACTGTGTTACTTTTGACCCTCCTGTGTGTTACAGGAGTGTGTTACTTTCAACCCTCCTGTGTGTTACTTTTGACCCCTGTGTGTTGCTTTCAACCCTCCAGTGTGTAAATTTTAACCCTCCTTATTTTCAACACTCCTGCGTGTTACTTTTGACCCTCCTGTGTGTAAGTTTTAATCCTCCTAACTTTCAACACTCCCGTGTGTTACTTTCAACCCTCCTGTGTGTAATTTTTGACCCTCCTGTGTGTTACTTTTAACCCTCCTGTATTTTATCCTCCTTCAAAGTTACTTTGAACACTCCTGTGTATTACTTTCAACCCTCCAGTGTGTAAATTTTAACCCTCCTTACTTTCAACACTCCTGCGTGTTACTTTTGACCCTGCTGTGTATTACTTTCGACCCTCTTTTGTGTTACAGGACTGTGTTACTTTTGACCCTCCTGTGTGTTACAGGAGTGTGTTACTTTAAACCCTCCTGTGTGTTACTTTTGACCCCTGTGTGTTGCTTTCAACCCTCCAGTGTGTAAATTTTAACCCTCCTTATTTTCAACACTCCTGCGTGTTACTTTTGACCCTCCTGTGTGTAAGTTTTAATCCTCCTAACTTTCAACACTCCCGTGTGTTACTTTCAACCCTCCTGTGTGTAAGTTTTAATCCTCCTTACTTTCAACACTCCTGGGTGTTATTGTCAACCATCCTGTGTGTTATTTTTGACCCTCCTGTGTGTTACTTTTAACCCTCCTGTATTTTATCCTCCTTCAAAGTTACTTTGAACACTCCTGTGTATTACTTTCAACCCTCCAGTGTGTAAATTTTAACCCTCCTTACTTTCAACACTCCTGCGTGTTACTTTTGACCCTCCTGTGGGTTACTTTCGACCCTCTTTTGTGTTACAGGACTGTGTTACTTTCAACCCTCCTGTGTGTTACTTTTGACCCCTGTGTGTTGCTTTCAACCCTCCAGTGTGTAAATTTTAACCCTCCTTATTTTCAACACTCCTGGGTGTTACTTTCAACCCTCCTGTGTGTAAGTTTTAATCCTCCTTACTTTCAACACTCCTGGGTGTTATTTTCAACCATCCTGTGTGTTATTTTTGACCCTCCTGTGTGTTACTTTTAACCCTCCTGTATTTTATCCTCCTTCAAAGTTACTTTGAACACTCCTGTGTATTACTTTCAACCCTCCAGTGTGTAAATTTTAACCCTCCTTACTTTCAACACTCCTACGTGTTACTTTTGACCCTCCTGTGGGTTACTTTCGACCCTCTTTTGTGTTACAGGACTGTGTTACTTTTGACCCTCCTGTGTGTTACAGGAGTGTGTTACTTTAAACCCTCCTGTGTGTTACTTTTGACCCCTGTGTGTAAGTTTTAATCCTCCTAACTTTCAACACTCCCGTGTGTTACTTTCAACCCTCCAGTGTGTAAATTTTAACCCTCCTTATTTTCAACACTCCTGCGTGTTACTTTTGACCCTCCTGTGTGTAAGTTTTAATCCTCCTAACTTTCAACACTCCCGTGTGTTACTTTCAACCCTCCTGTGTGTAATTTTTGACCCTCCTGTGTGTTACTTTTAACCCTCCTTTGTTTTATCCTTCTTCAATCCTCCAGCGTTTTACTTTTGACCCTCCTGTGTGTTACTTTAAACCCTCCTGTGTGTTACTTTCGACCCTCCTGCATATTATTTTCAACCCTCCTGTATGTTACTCTGTTTACACCCTCCTGCGTGATACTTTTGACCCTCCTGTGTGTTACTTTTAACCCTCCTTTGTTTTATCCTTCTTCAATCCTCCAGTGTTTTACTTTTGACCCTCCTGTGTGTTACTTAAGACCCTCCTGCATGTTATTTTCGACCGTCCTGTGTATTACTTTTGACCCTCCTGTGTGTAAATTTGAACCCTCTTTACTTTCAACACTCCTGCGTGATACTTTTGACCCTCCTGTGTGTTACTTCAGACCCTCCTGAATGTTATTTTCGACCCTCCTGTGTGTTACTTTAGACCCTCCTGCATGTTATTTTCGACGGTCCTGTGTGTTACTTTAGACCCTCCTGTGTGTAGATTTTAACCCTCTTTACTTTCAACCCTCCTGTGTGTTACTTTTGACCCTCCTGTGTGTTACCTTAAACCCTCCTGTGTGTTACTTTCGACCCTCCTGCATGTTATTTTCAGCCCTCCTGTATGTTTTTCTCTTTACACCCTCCTGTGTGTTACTTTAGACCCTCCTTCATGTTACTTTAGACCCTCCTGTGTGTTACTTTCGACCCTCCTGCATGTTATTTTCAGCCCTCCTGTATGTTTCTCTCTTTACACCCTCCTGTGTGTTACTTTAGACCCTCCTTCATGTTATTTTCGACCGTCCTGTGTATTACTTTTGACCCTCCTGTGTGTTACTTTAGACCCTCCTGCATGTTATTTTCGACCGTCCTGTGTGTCTTTTTCAGCAGTTACCCACCCAAAACCCTACGCAGAGTCGCAGTCTAACACACTTCTCTGCTCCTCCATTTCAGGAGTTACTTAGTGAAAATCCTATAGTGACGGTGTCTGCCCCCCGACCATCGAAATTATTTAAAAAGGTAAACAGAAGAGGAGCTGTGCATAAAAACCTCATAAAAATTAAAACCACAAGAGCAATAGTGCAAACGAATAGGAGAGTTAAATGTGGACTCTTAAACATCAGATCTCTCTCTTCTAAAGGTGTACTAGTAAATGAACTAATATCAGATTATGATATTGATTTATTTGGT
>NW_025743815.1:0-3485 GCF_021292245.1 Micropterus dolomieu
GTTAAGTGACTGTAAGAGATCGCTCATTGACTGTAAGAGATCACTAAGTGCTTGTAAGAGATCGCTAAGTGACTGTAAGAGATCGCTCAGTGACTGTAAGAGATCCCTAAGTGCTTGTAAGAGATCGCTAAGTGACTGCACAAGATCGCTCAGTGACTGTAAGAGATCCCTAAGTGCTTGTAAGAGATCGTTCAGTGACTGTAAGAGATCGCTCAGTGACTGTAAGAGATCGTAAGTGACTGTACGAGATCGCTCAGTGACTGTAAGAGATCGCTCAGTGACTGTAAGAGATCGCTCAGTGCTGTAAGAGATCGCTAAGTGACTGTAAGAGATCGCTCAGTGACTGTAAGAGATCGCTAAGTGACTGTAAGAGATCGCTAAGTGACTGTAAGAGATCGCTAAGTGACTGTAAGAGATCGTTAAGTGACTGTAAGAGATCGCTCAGTGACTGTAAGAGATCGCTAAGTGCTTGTAAGAGATCGCTAGTTGACTGTAAGAGATAGTTGAGTGACTGTAAGAGATCGCTCAGTGACTGAAAGAGATCATTAAGTGACTTTAAGAGATCGTTAAGTGACTGTACGAGATCGCTCAGTCAATGTAAGAGATCACTAAGTGCTTGTAAGAGATCGGTAATTGACTGTAAGAGATAGTTAAGTGACTGTACGACATCGCTCAGTGGTTGTAAGAGATTGCTAAGTGCTTGTAAGAGATCGCTCAGTGACTGTAAGAGATTGCTAAGAGACTGTAAGAGATCCCTAAGTGCTTGTAAGAGATCGCTCAGTGACTGTAAGAGATCGCTCAGTGATTATAAGAGATCGCTAAGTGCTTGTAAGAGATCGCTAAGTGCTTGTAAGAGATCGCTCAGTGACTGTAAGAGATCGCTCAGTGGCTGTAAGAGATCGCTAAGTGACTGTAAGAGATCGCTAAGTGCTTGTAAGAGATCGCTAAGTGACTGTAAGAGATCGCTCAGTGACTGTAAGAGATCGCTAAGTGACTGTAAGTGATCGCTAAGTGACTGTACGAGATCGTTAAATGCTTGTAAGAGATCGCTAAGTGCTTGTAAGAGATCGCTCAGTGACTGTAAGAGATCGCTCAGTGACTGTAAGAGATCGCTCAGTGACTGTAAGAGATCACTCAGTGACTGTAAGAGATCGCTCAGTGACTGTAAGAGATCATTAAGTTACTTTAAGAGAACGCTACGTGACTGTAAGAGATCGTTAAGTGACTGTAAGAGATCGGTCAGTCAATGTAAGAGATCCCTAAGTGACTGTAAGAGATTGTTAAGTGACTGTACGAGATCGCTCAGTGACTGTAAGAGATCGCTCAGTGACTGTAAGAGATCGCTCAGTGACTGTAAGAGATCGCTCAGTGACTGTAAGAGATTGTTAAGTGACTGTACGAGATCGCTCAGTCAATGTAAGAGATCCCTAAGTGACTGTAAGAGATCGCTCAGTCAATGTAAGAGATCGCTCAGTGACTGTAAGAGATCGCGCAGTGACTGCACGAGATCGCTCAGTGACTAAGAGATCGTTAAGTGACTGCAAGAGATCACTCAGTGACTGTACGACATTGCTCAGTGGTTGTAAGAGATTGCTAAGTGCTTGTAAGAGATCGCTCAGTGACTGTAAGAGATCGCGCCAGTGACTGTAAGAGATTGCTAAGAGACTGTAAGAGATCCCTAAGTGCTTGTAAGAGATCGCTCAGTGACTGTAAGAGATCGCTCAGTGACTATAAGAGATCGCTAAGTGCTTGTAAGAGATCGCTAAGTGACTGTAAGAGATCGCTCAGTCAATGTAAGAGATCGCTCAGTGACTGTAAGAGATCGCGCAGTGACTGCACGAGATCGCTCAGTGACTAAGAGATCGTTAAGTGACTGCAAGAGATCACTCAGTGACTGTACGACATCGCTCAGTGGTTGTAAGAGATTGCTAAGTGCTTGTAAGAGATCGCTTAGTGACTGTAAGAGATCGCGCCAGTGACTGTAAGAGATTGCTAAGAGACTGTAAGAGATCCCTAAGTGCTTGTAAGAGATCGCTCAGTGACTGTAAGAGATCGCTCAGTGACTGTAAGAGATCGCTCAGTGACTGTAAGAGATTGTTAAGTGACTGTACGAGATCGCTCAGTCAATGTAAGAGATCCCTAAGTGACTGTAAGAGATCGCTCAGTCAATGTAAGAGATCCCTAAGTGACTGTAAGAGATTGCTAAGAGACTGTAAGAGATCCCTAAGTGCTTGTAAGAGATCGCTCAGTGACTGTAAGAGATCGCTCAGTGACTATAAGAGATCGCTAAGTGCTTGTAAGAGATCGCTAAGTGCTTGTAAGAGATCGCTCAGTTACTGTAAGAGATTGTTAAGTGACTGTACGAGATCGCTCAGTCAATGTAAGAGATCCCTAAGTGACTGTAAGAGATCGCTCAGTCAATGTAAGAGATCGCTCAGTGACTGTAAGAGATCGCGCAGTGACTGCACGAGATCGCTCAGTGACTAAGAGATCGTTAAGTGACTGCAAGAGATCACTCAGTGACTGTACGACATTGCTCAGTGGTTGTAAGAGATTGCTAAGTGCTTGTAAGAGATCGCTCAGTGACTGTAAGAGATCGCGCCAGTGACTGTAAGAGATTGCTAAGAGACTGTAAGAGATCCCTAAGTGCTTGTAAGAGATCGCTCAGTGACTGTAAGAGATCGCTCAGTGACTATAAGAGATCGCTAAGTGCTTGTAAGAGATTGCTAAGAGACTGTAAGAGATCCCTAAGTGCTTGTAAGAGATCGCTCAGTGACTGTAAGAGATCGCTCAGTGACTATAAGAGATCGCTAAGTGCTTGTAAGAGATCGCTAAGTGCTTGTAAGAGTTCGCTCAGTTACTGTAAGACATCGCTCAGTGGCTGTAAGAGATCGCTAAGTGACTGTAAGAGATCGTTAAGTGCTTGTAAGAGATCGCTAAGTGCTTGTAAGAGATCGCTCAGTGACTGTAAGAGATCGCTCAGTGACTGTAAGAGATCGCTCAGTGACTGTAAGAGATTGTTAAGTGACTGTACGAGATCGCTCAGTCAATGTAAGAGATCGCTCAGTGACTGTAAGAGATCGCGCAGTGACTGCACGAGATCGCTCAGTGACTGTAAGAGATCGCTAAGTGACTGTAAGAGATCGCTAAGTGACTGTAAGAGATCGCTCAGTGACTGTAAGAGATCGCTAAGTGACTGTAAGAGATCGTTAAGTGACTGTAAGAGATCGCTCAGTGACTGTAAGAGATCGCTCAGTGACTGTAAGAGATCGCTAAGTGACTGTAAGAGATTGTTCAGTGACTGTACGAGATCGCTCAGTCAATGTAAGAGATCCCTAAGTGAATGTAAGAGATTGTTCAGTGACTGTACGAGATCCTTAAGTGACTGTACGAGATCGCTCAGTCAATGTAAGAGATCCCTAAGTGAATGTAAGAGATTGTTCAGTGACTGTACGAGATCCCTCAGTCAATGTAAGAGATCGCTA
>NW_025743816.1:0-1647 GCF_021292245.1 Micropterus dolomieu
CTCTCTGTGTCAGGTAATGTTTATCTAAACTCACATTCATCACATTAAAAGAGGGGAATCTGGGAAAACGTAGGTCTTGTAAAAGTAGGCTGAAGGTCACATGTGGAAATAAGTGGATCAGAGTTGTGTGAAATGCAAACTTCCTAGAAACGCTACAAATATTGGTTTTATATAACTGTGGAAACTCCCCTGACTTTAATTATCTTTATATAGTTGTCGTTTGTGTACATTTTAATGGATATCAGGACGCTAGTTTTTTTGCTCTGTCCTTTGTATAAAGTATCTGTTTGCTGAGCACTTTCACATGCTGTAAACTGAGTATATTGTGTTTTCTCCTCACTCTTTAAAAACCTATAGTCCTGTTTTGTCCGATAGCCGACCCTGGTAGTAGAAGCACCAGCTCATGTGGTGCACAATTAGTTTCTGCAGCTACTTTAGCAACAGTACAGGTTTTTGAAAGAAATGAGTGTCACAGTCATCACATACAGACTTCTCTCATATCACCATATATCTGCATCAAACCCTGCGAGTTCTTTTTGTGCTATCTGACATCAGTGTGATGTTTCATGCTCTGTGTTGAAAACTGTTTATATCATAGCTGCTATAAGCCACACAGTGTTCTGCATTTCCTTTTGTTTTCACACTTAAGCAGCAACCCCAGACTGAACAGAGAGGACTGAGCAAGAAAAGCCCAGACTCTCTAATGACTTCTTATTCTATCCTCTTATTCTGGCCAGTAAACTTCAGTAAATGTCACAGGTTCACTTTCCTGCACCTTCAGACGCACCTGCGTTCAGAATGGTTTTTTTTAGAAAGTGCCTAAAAAGGAAGTTAACATGTTGTAAAAATAATACAGAACAACTCTGATTATTTTATGTACTACTGCTGTTCTCCCACATGCCAGAAAATCGTCTTTTTCATTCATTATTTATTTTGGAGGACATTTCGTTGAGATCTTCAAATCCAAAACACCTGGAAGGAACACAAATGTCCCAACAATGGTAAAATAAACACATGATAAATTATATTTTCCAGTTCCAGTTCTAGGTGCAGTCTAACAAATGAATGGAAGAAACTTCTTAAATACGTGAAGATTACGACTCTCCTTCAGCGTGTCTTTACTCTACTTCTTCAGTAATTAAGTGTCCATGTAGTATCCATGGTAACAGCACACCGTGTAGTTTCTAATACAAGAGGAAATCAAGCCGCTCACATTGTGTTTGTTAGAACTTAGAAAGCAAAAGAATGATACAGAACAACTGGATTTTACATCACACTGAACTTCTGCTCTGTCTCAGAAAAGTGTGCATGATATTGTTTTAATACATTTCCTGTTTTGAGGACTTTTGTAAGATGCACTTTTCAGGCAACACCCAAAGTAACAAATATTCCTGTGTCCCAGTGATGATAAAATATGATGATAAAATTCAGTGAGTTCTAGTTAGATGCATGATTATGAACTGTTTATGTGAATTACTACAGATAATCAGTCAGATAATTAAGCTTGTCCAGGTTTCCTTTCCCCAAATCATATCAGTAGTTTGATCTACTTTGTCTTAATAACTGATTCATTTTGGTTGTTGTTCTGATGTGCTCTGTGTTACAGGGGTACAGAGTCTGAATGGCTGGGGAGTGACTTACACTTCT
>NW_025743816.1:1667-3584 GCF_021292245.1 Micropterus dolomieu
GCTCATTCTACCAGAGGCATGGCGGCCTCTCGAGCCCTCCTTTCCGGGGCCTCTTGCAGGATGTTTGTTTAGCGGCTGGCTGGGCCACTCCGCACACACTCATTCGGTTTACAGTCTTGACCTTCCTTCGGCACCTGGCACTCGTGCGCTCTCCTCTTAGTCGTGCCACTTTACTGCACACTGGGGCAGGCGGGGTTTTCGGCACGGTTTAGTGTGTATCTCGTTCCCATAGTGTCGTAACCGACGCAGTTCGAGTTCCCTCGAAGGGGAACGTCTCAGGTTACGTATGTAACCCTGGTTCCCCGAGAAGGGGAACGAGACACTGCGTCGTCCCGCCGCACATCTCCCCCCGCCTGAAGTGCCTGCTTCATAGTTTAAGCTAATGATGAGTGTGTACAGGTGTGCTTTATACTCCTCCGGTTATTCCGTCACACCTTACTGTTCTAGCAACAAGCCAATAGGATTGGAGTGATTTCATTCACGTTCACACCTGCTTTGCCTAGAGGCGTTCCCATAGTGTCGTAACCGACGAAGCGTCTCGTTCCCCTTCTCAGGGAACCAGGGTTACATACGTAACCCGAGACGTTTCTAATACAAGAGGAAATCAAGCCGCTCACATTGTGTTTGTTAGAACTTAGAAAGCAAAAGAATGATAGAGAACAACTGGATTTTACATCACACTGAACTTGTGCTCTGTCTCAGAAAAGTGTGCATGATATTGTTTTAATACATTTCCTGTTTTGAGGACTTTTGTAAGATGCACTTTTCAGGCAACACCCAAAGTAACAAATGTTCCTGTGTCCCAGTGATGATAAAATATGATGATAAAATTCAGTGAGTTCTAGTTAGATGCATGATCATGAACTGTTTATGTGAATTACTACAGATAATCAGTCAGATAATTAAGCTTGTCCAGGTTTCCTTTCCCCAAATCATATCAGTAGTTTGATCTACTTTGTCTTAATAACTGATTCATTTTGGTTGTTGTTCGGATGTGCTCTGTGTTACAGGGGTACAGAGTCTGAATGGCTGGGGAGTGACTTACACTTCTACTGAGATCTGTGCCTTCAAAGGATCAACTGTGGACATAAGCTGCACCTACACATATCCATCCTATATTAATTACGTTTATACTACTATTGAGAAAAGATTCTGGTTTAAAGGTGGTGAATTTGTGGATCTGTATCAGTATATCTTTGTTAAGAACCGCTGCACTCTGAGAATCACAGACCTGAGAGAGAGTTCAGGTTCAGGTTCATAACAAACCAACCAGGTGGGACATATACTGGTTCACCTGGAGTCACTCTGTCTGTCACAGGTAACATTTCATCTGAATATTTCCAAGTGTTAATCATCATTAACTGCGTCTGTGTGTTGACAGTTGAGTCTAAATGAAGACTTCTGTTTCTTATTCACATAATCAGATCTCCAGGTGCAGGTGAGCAGATTACAGGTCAACACGTCTGATATCTGGGCAGAGCTGAAGTGTCACAGCAGTTGTCGTCTACCTGGTCATCCTTACTACACCTGGTACAAGAATGGACAGAGTATCTGGGGACAAACATCTAATTCTTATTCAGGCTTCTTTGATCCTGCAGACAGCGTTTCCTGTGCTGTACAAGGAAATGAGAAGTCTCGCTCTCCTTCAGTGTGTGAGTTTACATCCAGTCTTCCACTGACATGACACCATCTGGTGGAGCCTTTAACCTGTTGTACTGCACATTAACTGACTTTGGCAATCGTCATAGATGTTCCCTGATTATGAACCCATGTAGTTTCTGTTGGAGGAAATCAAGCTGCACCGCCACTTTGTGTTTGCATGGATTATTGTCTAATTAAAATATGCTGCACTGTTAAAGCTCAAGCTCATGTTGAAATGTTATATGTGATCATGTTTTCTCCTCCAGATGCTCCAAA
>NW_025743817.1:0-1271 GCF_021292245.1 Micropterus dolomieu
TGTACTTTATATTGTCTTGATGTTTTGACATGTATAATTTTATTGTCAAAATTGCTATTTTTGAAAACAACATTAAATTGTATCTATTTTTCTGCAGATGACTGATATTTGTACTGTAATTTAACTGTGTAACACTGGGCCTAACACTCGTAAACACATTTGTAATTGTGATCTTTCCAGGGACAGATACACGATACACGAGCACCACCCACACAACCCACGGCACACTTTATGTAAACAAAGTTACTGAACAATATTTACAACAATAACTTTAGTAAACAGAACAAGGGGAGCGTGTTTGGCTAGAAGCCAACACATATTAGCACAATGGCATCCTGATTCTGGCTAAATCTACATCCGTCCACTGCAGATGCACCTTCCACAACCTGGATGAATAACTATAAATTACTGTATTAGTATAATATAACATTAAATAAAAAGTATGTTAATTTAATAGTAACCTGTTGTTAGTATAATATATTCATTATATAATGTTACTATATTGATTATAATTTCCTTTAATGGTATACTTCATAGCTTAACTCTAGTATATTAATTCCAGTTACAGCAGTTTCACGTTTGTAGGTTGTTTTCATTCATTAAATCTTTGTGCAAGAAAAATGCTTTACATTCGTCTATAACTTTTATGTCCCGCCCCATCCAGGCTGTGATTGGTCGATTGACCAAAAGTGACACTGAGCACATCAGCTTTATGAAAAGTTGAACATGTTTCAACAAAAGGCACTGATATAGCTAAATAGCCAGCTAAACCCAAATGCTGCTTATCTTCTCCTGATTTTCTTCTGTCTCACAGTTTCCACTGGTGCTCCTGGTGGCCAGTCCAACTTTGTTTGGAACGATTAGCTTCAAGTTAGCGACATGGTGCAGGGTGATTATGATAGATTGTAGTCTTTACTTGCACACTGTGCTCATGAATAATTTTTATGGTTCCCGATCTATTTGTAGGGTCATATAGGAGTGAAATGGTCCCACTGTAGAACCCGGTGTGGGCAAGGATACAAACTGCAGTGCACACAGAGACGAAGTGTCACACACACAGCACACATTTTTGTTTAATCGCACACCTTGCGGTCATATAATCACAAGGGTAATTGAGTAACATCGCAACTACCATTAGAACTATCGTGTAGCCCTACTTTCAATGCGATGTCTGGAGAAATTGCAGTGTGAATGTGGCACTGGGTGTTTGAAAAGACAGATAAAGTGACACCCCCCCCCCCCCCCCCCCCCCCCCCCCCCCACCCCCCCCC
>NW_025743817.1:1291-1539 GCF_021292245.1 Micropterus dolomieu
ATCGTGTAGCCCTACTTTCAATGCGATGTCTGGAGAAATTGCAGTGTGAATGTGGCACTGGGTGTTTGAAAAGACAGATAAAGTGACACCCCCCCCCCACCCCACCCCCCCCACCCCCAATTTTTGAATTCAGTGAAAGCTTAAGGTCTTTAAACATAACGTAATTACTTTGTCACTTACATGAATTATACTGTTCTGTTACTGACGTGATAATTCCTTCCTTGCTAAGCACAGAATGGTCAGCAGAG
>NW_025743817.1:1559-8623 GCF_021292245.1 Micropterus dolomieu
TTGACCAAAAGTGACACTGAGCACATCAGCTTTATGAAAAGTTGAACATGTTTCAACAAAAGGCACTGATATAGCTAAATAGCCAGCTAAACCCAAATGCTGCTTATCTTCTCCTGATTTTCTTCTGTCTCACAGTTTCCACTGGTGCTCCTGGTGGCCAGTCCGACTTTGTTTGGAACGATTAGCTACAAGTTAGCGACATGGTGCAGGGTGATTATGATAGATTGTAGTCTTTACTTGCACACTGTGCTCATGAATCATTTTTATGGTTCCCGATCTATTTGTAGGGTCATATAGGAGTGAAATGGTCCCACTGTAGAACCCGGTGTGGGCGAGGATACAAACTGCAGTGCACACAGAGACGAAGTGTCACACACACAGCACACATTTTTGTTTAATCGCACACCTTGCGGTCATATAATCACAAGGGTAATTGAGTAACATCGCAACTACCATTAGAACTATCGTGTAGCCCTACTTTCAATGCGATGTCTGGAGAAATTGCAGTGTGAATTTTTGAATTCAGTGAAAGCTTAAGGTCTCTAAACATAACGTAATTACTTTGTCACTTACATGAATTATACTGTTCTGTTACTGACGTGATAATTCCTTCCTTGCTAAGCACAGAATGGTCAGCAGAGGGCGCTCTATGCATTATACTAAGACATCAGTAGGTAACGCCAGAAAAGTAGAATGAGACGTCAGTATGTGATGAGTAAGTCCAAGAACGCACGCTACAGAGAGCGCTCCTGAGTAAAACTGTATTTTCATATTTCCAACAGGTAAGCAAACTGTAAACAGAACCCTGGTGAAAGACATTAGTGTTACGTGGTTTATAGGTACCCCGTAACCTTAATAGGAGGCTCTACTGAAAGACCACTGCAGCATGTCGGTTGATCCCACGGCTTTATCCATCAGCCACCTGCACAAGGTTCCTACCTCAGTAGTTGACCTGATACCCTGATCCCCCTTTCTAAACAAAGGATGTTCCCTGTGCAGATGCAGGACCAAACATTAAGAGCATTTCTAAACTGTAAGAGAAGGCTCTTCAGATTACTTCTTATACTGCAAAGTATTCCATCATTAAAATGTGATCAAGATCTGTAACAGTAATAACACATTATGTTATGGCTTCTCAACCTTTGCCATACTGTTCAGCTATGAAAAACCTTGAGCATGTGCTTCTGTAAACACTTAATTGGCTTCAAAAAACAGAAAAAGTTGGCAACAATCAACTACTCACTGCACTCCTCGATCAACTCAGGTGTCATTTTTAAGAACAAAGAAAGTCTTTCAGATGAGATGGAGGATTCCTTATTCTGTTTGGGAAACGTCCCTCACACGCTGGAGTCTGCTGACTGGCTTCACACTGGGCTCCTGGTGTGACAGGAGTGTGTGCGGCGTCAGGAACAGTGCTCTCAAGTGCTGGCTCAATTGAGTTGGCAGGTTTTTTAGGAGCCACAGGGGTTGGCGAAAGATAGTATCTGTTTCTTTGCAGAGCGCCCCCGGGCGTCTCAATGATGTAGGACCTTGGCGTGCCGGCAGTAGACACCACAGTGCCTCTTTCCACTGTATCTTTGACCCACACATGACCACCGGGGTGAAGGTATGACATGTCTGTGTCTTCGGTCATAGATCTGTCGCAGTTTTTGTCTGTACTTTTGTTCTGTCCTTTTCAAGTTGTCCATGTCTGCGCACCCTGGGTTGAGCTTGGATGGAATGACTGGTGATCTTATTTTCCTTCGCATCAGAAGCTCAGTGGGACTGTATTCATTTGCCAGGGGAGCAGCTCGATAGGCCATCAGGGCGAGAAAAGCGTCGCTGGATTTCTTGAGGAGACTTTTGATTGTCCTCACAGCACGCTCAGCCTCCCCATTGCTCTGGGGAAAATGGGGACTGGAGGTCACATGACTAAAGCCCCAATCCTGTGCGAACTTTCTGAAGGTCTTGGATGCAAACTGTGGGCTGTTGTCTGAGCGGACCACTTCAGGTATACCATGATGAGCAAAGATAGACTTGAAGTGATCGATCACAGCTCCAGATGTTGTGGATGTCAGTTTGGCCACTTCAAAATATCTTGAGAAATAGTCCACAATGACCAGGTATTGTTTGTTTTCTATCTGGAACAAATCTGCTCCTACAGTAGACCATGTTCTTGGCAGGAACTCAGTAGGCATCATCGTTTTAGGTCTCATCGATTTATTCTCTCACGGCTACACACATCACATTTCTCTATCATTTGTGTCAGCACTCTGCTGAGGCCCGGCCACCACACTGAATGTTTAGCTCGCTCTCTGCATTTTGTTATTCCCAGGTGGCCCTCGTGCAGCTTGGACAGGATGTCTGCCCTGAGTGATGCTGGGATGACAATCCTGCTGCCACACAGTAGTAGACCGTTTTGGACTGTGAGCTCACCTGAAAATGACAGATGGGGCTGGAACACTCTTCAATGGAGAACTTGTCTGGCCATCCTTCGACACAGAACTGCTGGAGTGTGGCGTCGTCGTCCTGGTGTCTCTGAATTTCTCTTAACCTCTTTTCTGTAGCTGGGAGACTCGCTATGACAGAGTCAACATAGAGATTGATTTCCTCCTCCTGCAATCCTTCTGCAGTGTGGCTGACAGGAGCTCGGGACAGCACATCTGCAGCTGCAATGTCTTTGCCAGCCACATGTGATATGAGGCAAACCTCATTAGACGCATGCGTAGACGCTGTATGCGTGGAGGAAGTTCATCTAAGCTCTTTGAGCCTAGTAGAGGAATCAGGGGCTTGTGGTCGGTTTCAATGTGAAAACTCTTCCCAATGAGGAACTCTGCAAACCTCTCACAGGCCCGTGTTGATGCTAGAACCTCCTTCTCAATCTGGGCGTATCGCTGCTCGGTGCTGCTGAGGGCTCTCGAAGCACACGCCACAGGTTTCCACTCTGTATCTGCTTGCTGCTGGAGAAGAACGGCGCCCATCCCATATGAGGATGAGTCAGCGGAGACAAGTGTTTCAGCATTAGGGTCATAGAGAGGTCATGTTCTCTCAGCAAGTGAGGCAGGAACTTCCCCAGATAGTTTGTCATCCCCAGAAAGCGTCTCACCTCGCTGATGTTACTGGGCGCTGGCGTGGCTTTTACAGCGTTCACTTTATCAGGGTCAGCGCTGACTCCTGATGCCTCAATGACCTGCCCCAGGAACCAGATCCTGTTCTTGGAAAACTCACACTTGTCGTTAAGCGTCACTCCCGCCTCCTGCAGATCACACACACTGTACTGGTCTGTGTGCTTGGCTTTTACTAAACAAGTCAACCCATTTACAGTGGGAATGCGTGACTGGAGACATGTGCATCAAAGAGTAATGGAACATGAGAGAAGTGGCCCTCATAGAGAATGTGCAGACGCCTACTTTTTAAGGATCAGCAAAGGAAATATAAGTTAGATGCTCAATGTAAATCAAATGTCTATTGCAAGAGAGCAGGTGCTTCAAAGATGACAGATTATGGAACGTATCATTGTGTAGTGAACCAACCAGTGAACACTTAACTTTTTTCTATCCCAAACAACAAGAACACAGCATCTCCCCTTTGTCTTTCCCTAAGAACGGGGCAGTTATCACCCCTCAAGCAGACAGCCTGACTCCAAACTGAAACACCCCAAAGGAGCTGTGGCGGTTTTGGGGGGGACCCAACAGGGGCCAGTGCCCCTGTAAAATAGACCTTGATCCCACTATGGCTATATCTTCCTTGCGACGATATGGTACTGATGCGAAAGGCAGAAAAAATGTGTCTCAACTAATGGGATCCTTTAGGACGTTACACCGCCACTGTCTGGTGTCTTGCCAAGGTAGTTATCCCTGATAGAAAGTGTTCCCCTGCCGCGGGAGCACGTGTGCATTCAACAGTGAACGCGGACTTTCGACTTCACAAAAGTAAATGAAAAATAATGAAACATGTGGATTTTTTCTTTGTATTATTCAGTGCACTGAATTGAGAATGTCTAAACAAAACGAACAGTTTCAGCGTTCCTCGCAAAGCAAACATTTATTTTGCGATACTCTGACGATGTTATAACTGAAAACGTAGTTGATCACTTTGTC
Organism: Micropterus dolomieu; assembly: GCF_021292245.1. NCBI lineage: Eukaryota > Metazoa > Chordata > Actinopteri > Centrarchiformes > Centrarchidae > Micropterus > Micropterus dolomieu. Next base: position 5,639 of record NW_025743817.1, read on the forward strand.
ATCCAAGTTATTGTTTGGAAGCTGTACAGACAGACTTTTTCAAGCAAGCTGCTCCTACAAATATCCATCGAGACTGTAAAATCAAGATCACTGTAATCAGTTTAACACTTTGATCGCCCCAGCATTACATCTACTTTACTCGAAATCTATTTAAACTGAATGCAGCATTGTAGACAATATTTTGTCTTTGTAATCCATGTTTCCATTGCATGGATAGCCTTTGGATATTGCTGGAAATTGTTCTGAGTTGCCCTCCTTAAAAGGTAAATTATTATCATAACAATTGAATAATGCACTGCATTTAAACAACATATTTTATTATTCTTATATAACTTGCATTTGTTTATTCCATATTTATATATGTCTATATTTATTTATGTTATGTTTGTGTACGAGTAGCACCTTATCACTAAAGCAAATTCCTCGTACGTGTAAAATACTACTTGGTAATAAAGCTCTTTCTGATTCTGATTACTTTCAGTCCTACCAGGCTGGACATGCAGACTGCCAAAATATGTATCCCCGTCCATAACACACAGATGACGGCCTACCATCAAGTATTTAATTTTGTGTATATTCACATCATGACGAATAACAGGGGTGATTATAGAGAAGTTTCTATTTTCCTGGCAAAAGTTGTAGTGGGATACAAATTGTTTCAGACTGTAATTTCAACCCACCATATAATGCATCCCCCTTTATAATGTACAGATGATGGCCTACTATCAAGTATTTAGTTTTGGGTATGACTAATAATAGGGGTGTATAAGCCACCAAGATGGTGCTGAGTATAGCGGCCTCGGTGTCAGGTGCGCTTTGTTTTGTTTTGGTTTTGGTGTTAATTCAGTTTTCCTTACCGTGTACACCTACAGTGTTTTAACGTCATCACTTTGTTGGGCCGGTGAAAACCACATTGCCAGGGCCGAATTTTGGTCCCAATCCGGACCTGGCTTCTTGTGACCAATTTAAAGTTCAAATCAAGTCTGTAGCTGAAAGTGTGCTGAACTAGTACCCTTACAGAGTTGAGTAGGGACGAGGAGGATTTAATCCTTCACTGCATTCACTTACAAAGTGTTCCTGGAAAATCTTGAATATTTAGGAAATTATTCAAGGTATCAATGAGAAAAGTACTACCCCTCTATTCATTGAGCTGAACTCAACATTGACTCAGCGTTCACTCGAAATAAAACCGCCTTTAATCATCTGTTGTAGCTGCTGTGAATGTGAAACAGGCAGAGCTGAAGAAAGTGCATGATCAGCAAAACATTTGACTGGATAATTAAGCTTTAAGAAGCTGTCATTAATTAAATTATGTGTTGTTCCTAAATTAGCTGCGTTTTACTCACATTTCACGTTAATAGAGACAAATCCAGAAGTCCTCCCCAGATCATTCACAGCTGCACAGTAATACTCTCCAGAGTCAGAGGACTGGATAGAGCTGAAGACAAGCTGTGGTTCTTTACCCTGAGGATGAAGGTTTGGATATCCGTTCCTCTTGTACCAGGTGTATTTAGCTGCTGGGTTAGCATCACTGCTGCAGGTCAGAGTCACTGAACTGCCCTCCACTATCTCAGCAGAGGGACTCACTGACACAGAGGGAAGCTTTGGAGCATCTGGAGGAGAAAACATGAACACTTTTAACATTTAATTTCAAGATGAGGTTGAGTTTTCACAGTGGAGCATTATTTCATTTCGGTGGTGCAGCTTGATTTCCTCGTGTATCAGAAATAGCATGGGTTTCTGTTACCATGGATACAAGTTGAACACTTTGATACAGTAAAGATACAAGAACAGATAATCAGGGAATTTCTCTGATGATGCACAAGTTTTATCTGATCCAGAGAATTTAAAAAGTCTAAAGACAAGATAACAAATCTTGTTTTAATACATTTTCATTGTGAGTTATTTTACAGTGAAGACAGAAGAAGAGTTAATTATGCAACATGTCTACAATCTCATGGGGAAATGATTTGGTTTTCATCCAGTTCTACAATGAATCACCAAATACCACTGAGTTACATGCAGTTAATGTGCAGTACAATAGGTTAAAGGCTCCAGCAGATGGTGTCATGTCAGTGGAAGACTGGATGTAAACTCACACACTGAAGGAGAGCGGGACTCCTCATATCCTCCTACAGCACAGGAAAAACTGTCTGCAGGATCAAAGGAGGCTGAATAAGAATTAGATGTTTGTCCCCTAATGTTCTGTCCATTCTTGTACCAGACGTAGTAATGATGACCAGGTGGAAGACAACTGCTGTGACACTTCAGCTCTGCCCAGTTAGAAGACCCCTGAAATCTGCTCACCTGCACCTGGAGATCTGAATCTGTGAATAAGGAACAAAAATCTCCACTTTAGACTGAACTGTCAACATAGAAACACAGTAACCTTCATAAGATGTTGGACATTTGGAACTAAAATTGAAATTGTTACCTGTGACAGACAGAGTGACTCCAGGTGAACCAGTATATGTCCCACCTGGTTGGTTTGTTATGAACCTGAACTTGTACTCAGCTGAGTCGCTCTCTCTCAGGTCTGTGACTCTCAGAGAGCAGAAGTTCATATCACAGTTATACTCCACACGACCTGAATACTCTGACTTTGTTTTCAGATCCACAGTATCATCACCTTTAAACCAGGATGTTTCCCCAGCAGTAATATAACGGTAACTGATTGTGGACGGGTATTTAATGGTGCAGCTTATGTCCACTGTTGATCCTTTGAAGGCACAGATCTCAGTATAAGTGTACGTCACTCCCCAGCCATACTGACTCTGTACCACTGTAACACAGAGCACATCAGACACAATCAACATTAATAACTTCATTTAACAATCAGACAAAGTGGATCAAACTACCAATATGGTTTGAGGGAAACGTAACCTGAACAAGCTTCAAAATCCTGAATTATCTGCAGTCATTGTCACAGAAAGTTTATAAGGTGTTTGTCATATTTTAATGTTGTGAAAAGTTGGGTTTCTGCTT
>NW_025743818.1:0-4017 GCF_021292245.1 Micropterus dolomieu
CTAATGAAATGTCCTCCATGTTCCCAGAATAGAGAGCAGGTCTTCAGGTAGGCTTCCTTCTAGTGGGACCTGCCTCGGTCTCACAATGGTGTGAAGAACTGAAAGTGGACATTCAGGAAACATTTCTCTGAGGCAGAGCTGCTCTGGATGCACAAATAATCTCACTGGCTGAACTGAACTTTGGTAGACAGCCAATCTCTAAAAAGGGGATTCTCTGGCCCCGCCCACTGAAGTCCAACTCAACCAATGAGATTCTTTGCGTCTCCAGAGCAGAAATGTTTGAGGAACTAAAAGCACAATCAGCTTGATGTTGAGGAGAAGGGCTGTGCAGCAGAGAGGCTGTTTAGTTTCTTCATTCTACTGCAGTGGAAGAATGTTGCTCATCTGCTGTCTGTCTGGCTTTAACAACTCCAAAGACATGTTGCTTTACCTCTTTTTACTTTGCTCTCACTTCATAGGTGAGTGTTGGAGTGTTTGTGTCCACAGAGTAACACTGTACAGCTGCCATTTTCCACTGTCTTCTCCACTCAGCCTCATGAACAATGTTAGTCTAATGGCTTCATTTGCTCTACTTTTTCCAGGACTAATAGCTGGAGACACAATCTCTCCTGTACGAGAGGAAGTCAGTGGAAGAGAAGGACAATCTGTCACACTCACATGCAACTATCAGACAGATGAAGACTATATTTACCTTCACTGGTACAAACATCATTCTGACCTTCAGGCACCTCAGTTTATACTCTGGAAAGGAGCAAAAGGGTTCACAGGTGAATATATTCCAGATAAACGATATGAATCTGAAACATCAGCAACATCAACTACACTGACCATCAGAGATCTAACCCTGGCAGACACAGCTCTCTACTACTGTGCTCTAGAAACACAGTGATACAAAGTGTAGAAGAGGCTGTACGAAAACCTGAACCCAGATATCTGACTACTCTTCAAAGAGGAGGGAAGTGGTATTCAAACCACAGCTTCATATCAGATGGATTCTGCTAATTCCTGTTTTATCAGAGTCACTGTGGTTCCAGCTGCTAATGGGAAATGTGAACACAGGTTTGAAAATGCAGAGCTCCACCTGTCACGCCCAGTTCTGGCAGATAAGGTCATGTTGTTGACATTTATACTTTCCCTCTATGATCTGGTTTTCTGTTTCTCTCCCTGTTTCGTTCCAGGCTCCCTCTGCTCTCCGGTCCCTGTCTGCCTCCTCCTGTGTGATTACCTGCCTCGCCCCAATGTGTCCCACCTGTGTCTCATGGCCTCCCTTGTCTTTGTGTATAAATACTCTTAGTTTTTGCGTCAGCTGCCAGATCGTCTCGTTGTATAACATAGATCCAGCTGTTTTCCTCACTGTAGTTTCCTAGAGTTTCTCCCCAGTGTGTTTGACCAGCGATCGTTAGACCAGATTCCTGCCTTAGAGTTGTTTGGATACGTCTGCCTGTCCCTCACCTTGTGCAATAAACCAGTCTTGCTAAAGCCAGCTGAGTCGTGCCTCGTGAGTTCTAACCTCTGGCGTGGGCCTGACACAACCTGATCAACATGAACACAACCTCAGCACAAGGGAGTTGGTTTGGAGCCAGGAAATCACCAGGTACACTGACTACTGAAGTACTGCTGGTGGGAAATTACTTTGTGAGTGCATCTGAGAGGCTGCTGGATGCAGCACAATAACACCACCCACAGACTAAACCAGAGTTCACCAGTATTTAACCCGACTCCCTGGGTACTAATTACAGCCCCAAATACATGTCCATCAATTATTGAGGAACCTTGCAGACAACAATCGTTACAAAGTTTATCTCAATGCAATAATCACACAAATAAAGGTTTAGGAAAAACAGTTATGATATCCTAGATCTAAGATATCTTATATTCTACATCTAGAGAAAATTCATGACACACTGGTCGGAGGGATTAGAGATTTAAGAATGACTCGTTATTTGAATGTCATGGGAAGCTGAGTGCAGACCTAGGTGTGGACCCAAACGCAGACACAGGCAGGAGGATTCAGTTCAACTTAACTGCACAGGCTTCCAGAGAGCTCAAGGCAAAGTCCAATCCAAAGTAACTCCAAAAGAAAGGTAATCCAAAATAAACGGGGTAATCCAAAACACAGGACAAAGAACTAGGAACAAAGCAAGGCAGAACACTCAACATCAGACGATGAGGACGTCACTAAAACTAAAACAACTGAGGGCAATATATCCACAGGCAAACGAGCATGGAGGGAGTGCACAGGTGAACTACAACGGCATCAGGTAATCAAACAACAAGAAACAAAGCTAGACAAGGACACATGAGAACTGAACACTACAAAGTAAAACAGGAAGAAAAGCACACGGGAACACACCAGGACAGATCTACCAAAGTAAAACTCAAGACATGGAAAGACCGCAAATCAGGGCAGGGAACAGAGACAGGACCAAACAGGAGACAGGACTACACTAAAACATGGAGACATGGGACTAAGGACCCAAACAGGTAAAAACATGCAGATAAACATAATAAACTAAGCTACAAAACCCTAAATGAGACAAGATCAGATAATAAAACAGAAATACACAGACCAGGAATAACATTAACATGAACTAAAGCACAGAACTCAGAACTAAGGCACTGGACTAAGAACTGAGGCAAAGAACTAAAATGCAGGACTAAGAACTAAGATAAGAGACAAGACGGATACTAAGTAAACTTAAAAACGCAAATGAATAAAATAATAAACAAGGCTGCACAGAGAAACACAGAACCAAAAACAGACTTAGATTCCTTCTTTACTGATGATTGTGCAAAAGAAGCAAAACCAACCCAAAGAAACCCAGCAGAGGAACAGAGGTTTATCTCTCTGGGCTTTAAAGGGTAAAATATATGTCGGTCTGGTGTTGGTGTTGGTAACATACAGTGACATGAGAGGAGGAATAGGTTGAGGGAGGAGCAACACTGTCAGAGAAGAGCAGCACAGAAAAGGACTCCTACTGTCAGATGCATTCGATATGTAAACCAGACAGAACACAGATACTGTCTGGAAGATGGAGTCACTGCATTACTGTGTGATTGTTCCTTTGTTTCTGACCATACTAAAAGGTAGGTTAAAGCAGGAAGAAGAAAAACCTTCAAGGGATCTGTTTCCTAGAAACCACTGGAACAGGCAGGCAGAGTTTGATACCGTCATTAACAACATTTATCTCTTCCTTCAGGTGCCGTTTACTGAACAGCAGCGCCACCAAGTGGACACTGACAACACAATCTAATGACAAGTTACTATATTACTCCTGTCAGCATTAAAACAGAAGGAAGTCCTTGTTTTACAAACACTGAAAAGATAAATACAAATTCCAGACTGATGATGATGATTTCATAATTCTACCAGGGTGAAAAGTGGTTAAAGAGACTTTGTTGTAACAGAAAGTTCACATGTTAAAGCTCCTCATTATGAGCTGCTCTGGATAAGAGCATCAGCTAAACAGCTGAGATGTAAATGTTGAGAGTTCCTCAACAGATGATGAAGAGGAAGGGCCAATGATGTGAAGGCCCAGATCCATCAGAGTATCAATGTTCTTCCTCTCTCTCCTCCCCTCTCACTGCAGACATGAACCACTGGCTGAGAAACATCCTGATTCTGACTCTCTGGCTAGGTAACTCTTTAAACCTACTGATTGTTCTCCTTTAATCAATCATCTTTATTGATCCATCTCTTCCTCTGCATGTTCTCTTCTTCCCCAGAGTGTAAAGGAGAAGACAGAGTGACCCAGCCAGCAGGAGATGTCATTGCTGCTGAAGGAGACACAGTTACACTTGGCTGTACTTTTGAGACGAGTGACCCAGGTCCAACTTTGTTCTGGTACAAACAGGATGGAAACAACAGCCCCAAATTCATGTTAAGCCGCATGCAAGGGGTCGAAGTAAAAACAGAGGCCGAGTTTAAGGAGAGATTTTCATCCACACTGGATTCCACCTCAAGATCAGTTCCTCTGAAGATCCAGAAGCTTCAGCTGTCTGACTCTGCTGTGTACT
>NW_025743819.1:0-3358 GCF_021292245.1 Micropterus dolomieu
TTTATTATAATGCACAAAGTAGCAAAGCCATAACATTTAGAGAAACTGTCCAGATCATGTCCCATCCGGGTCACAGTGGTCATCATGACGCATCTTCCTGGGGATGCTTAGATTTTCCTGATGCTGCTGGCCGCTGTGGTGTCTTCAGGCCTTTGCTTTGCTTTTGCTTGACTGAAGCATGACAGACTCACCTGTGAGTCTGGTGGGTCCGGAAACACCTCAAACATGAGTTTCATCAGGTCACTCAGATGATCTGTAAAACACGACAGAGTCACTGTTACTTTCAAACCAACCTCCTGAGTGGACGAGGCCCAGTCCATCCTGAGTAACAGCCAGAGCGCTGCAGCAGCACCAACCGGAGTGCCAGCGTTTGTATTTAAAGTCAAACTTAGTTTCTCGTTTGCTTGCTGGAATTCAGAAGAGGAGGCTTTAGAAGAAATGGACTCTTGTGGACATTTGAGATAATGACTTAATTATTGGTGGTTGGACTGTGGGTTTTGTAATGAGCACTGGCTGTGTAATACACTGTAATGAACTTTGTTTGTTGTTATCAGTAGGTACCTGATGATTTATTATTTCCATTACATTTCCATGCATTACAATTATTTTTAGAATAGATTAATCTAACGATTGTTTTTTCAATTAGTCGATTAATCTAATGAATGATTTCTGCTTCAGCGTGGGGCAAAGAAAACAACTGAAAGGATTCACAGACTGTACAGACAGTCAAACATGGTCTGTAATGTTAGATTCAGCGGTGACTCACATCACAGCAAAGCACCAACGTTACAGTGACTGCTCCTAAAATGAGTCGCTAAACAGTATACTGCCTCTTGTGGTAAAAGTGGGAAATAACGTCTACTTTATGTTACAGAAAAATACACGAAGAAACAAAAAAAGAAAACATTGTTAATAGCAGTATTCACATGAGTTCAACAGCTAAGTACAAAGCTGTACTTGAGGAGGAGTGAGGAGTCCTCTGTTGTCTTCTGTCAGCCTGGCAGGAAACTCCTCTGCTGGCCTGTCTGTAGGAAACAGTTTAACATTAGTCCAATTTCATCTCTAGTGTGTAGTTATGATGACGGTTTAGCACTATTCATAGCTGTAACTATTACAGCTATGTAGTTGATATGACAGACAGACTGACTGTTCCTATAACATTAACTGTGACGGAGCTGCGTTATTGTCACTAATACTAGTATTGCAGTAATGTGAAGTATATCTCTGAATGAGAATGGGTTTGTATTAGCATGGGCTTAACAGGCTAATACAAACCCTATGTAGCTGTAGCCTATGACAGACAGATGTAGTGCAGTAAAAAGTACCATATTTCCTCTTAGATGTAGTGGTGGGAAAATCTAAAGTATAGCAACCTGATTTTTTTACTTTTATATGTCAGTAAATGTACTTAGTTACTTCCTGCCTGCCTCAGAATCCTTCTGATTGGGCCACAGCAGCAGATTAATGGGCTTCTCTCTGATTCTACCTTTTTAAAAGTACAATACTTCTTAACTCAAAGTAAAGTTGCAGATTTTAGAATGAGAATAAAAAAACTACAAAACACATAAAAAGCTCATCAGTGATATTAGACAGAGTACTTGTACCAGTTAGACTTAGATCTCATTGAGCTCCTGCAGTCATGTAATCTGCTGCAGCATCAGACTGTGTAGTTATTCAGAGCGCGTCCTCATGTGGCCACAGGCTGCAGTTTGTTATGAACTCCACTAGAGGGCGTCCTCAGGTGTCACTTATTCTCTACAAACTAGTAGCTCTGGTTTAGTGTTCATATCAGCTGCTCAAACACAACTCAAACCTTAAATAACACCACATTATCTTCCACTGCAGACTGTCTCAGATGTGATGGGGGATTGGAGCTCGTCAGCTCGAGTCACGTCTGAGAACAGCTGATGGTGTTTTTAATCACATGATTTGGTGTCATTAGAAACACCATCAGCTGTTTTTCTGCTTTGATACCGATCAAAAACAAAATAACTTAATCAGACACAATAAAACTTTATTTTGCTTTTGTTTATTTAAAAAGAGAAAAAAAAGAGAAAAACAAAAGACTTTTGTCTCATTTATAAACTGCTCTTCAGTAATTTGGGCCAGTATGCAACACTTCTTATAGAAACAATGATCAGAATATAAACAGTTTAGAATTTGGCAGCCAGACATTTAAGAAACTTGTAAATGCTTCTTATTTCTGAGGACATTGTTTTCTGATGATTTCACAGTGTTGAAGGCAGGTAATGCAGTTATTAGAATAAATTAGACGACATTAGATAAAATCAATCAGAGCGGTAAAATTGATGTGTTGTAGCAACGTGACACATCAAAGAAAAACATTTACAGAAACAACATCAAAGTGTACAGAGTACATCGGCAACAAATGTACATTTATTACATTAAATATAGAAAATCAAATGGTTGTTCTACTCAGTGTGATTGACAGGAGAGATGATCAGAGGGGCAGAGTTTTTACCACCATCGTTTATACAAGGACTAAAGAGTGGGTAGAGTTTCTCAGTGAAGCAGCAGCCAGTAAAGGAGTAGATAAGAGCTGCAGCATCAACGTCATAAAAGGAGACCAGACCCTCCTCATAATCCACAAACACCCCCACCTTCTCAGGCTGAGACTTCAGAGAGAGACGGACTGAAGGGTCAGCAAGAGCTTCATACTCATTTTCATTCCTCAAACATATCGTCCAGTAACCTTTCTGAGGCCTCACTGTGAGTACTCCCTTCCTGTTGATCGACTCTCTGGCCACTCCTAAATCCCACTTAGTCTTCCCTTTAACCTGAACCTCGTAGTAAAATCTTCCTGAGGAGAAACTCTGCTTTGATAAGACATTAACACAATAATCAAATCTCTCTGGATTGTCTGGGAGATTCTTCTTTATATCACCATGTTTAACTTGTTTTACATCATCAGACAGGATGAGGTTGGGATGTGCTGTATCAGGATCGAGTGTCACATCCACTGCATACTGCTGGACCCTCTTCAGCTCGGCCTCAAGCAGCTTCTTCATCTGTTTACTGAGCGTCTCCTCCAGCTGATTCACAGCTCTCCTCACAGTCCCCTCATATGAAGGTGGACGGACGCTGACTTCTGTCCAGTCCTTGGTGGGTGGAGCAGCGTTCAGGGACGGGAGGCTTTGGAGGAGGTGGAGGTGGTCTTCAGAGCGTGAGAGCTGCTCCACCTCAGAGCTTCTCTTCTTCAGCTCAGAGATTTCCTGTTCCAGCTCTTTGATGAAGCCTTCAGCCTGTTTCTCTGTCTCTCTCTGCTTCTCTTTGATCGTGTCGATGAGCTCGGCCTGGCTTCTCTCAACAGACTCCTTCAGAGCGCTGAAGACCTGAA
>NW_025743820.1:0-1158 GCF_021292245.1 Micropterus dolomieu
CAGGCGATGTCTCTGGGTTTTACATGTGAAAAAGGTCAACTCTCGGGGAGGGAAACTTCCCTCCCTCTTTTGACACCATCTGACCTTCTTTGAAGTGCGTCTGGTTGAGTTCACAACATAACACATAGGAGGGTCGAAAGTAACACAAAGGGGGGTTGAAGCAGACTAACACACAGGAACCCTCCTAAAGTAACACACAGGACAGTCGAAAATAACATGCAGGAGGGTAGAAACTAACACACAGGAGGGTCAAAAGTATCACGCAGGAGTGTTGAAAGTAAGGAGGGTTGAAACTTACACACAAGAGGGTCAAAAGTAATACACAGCAGGGTCAAAAGTAATACGCAGGAGGGTTTAAAGTAACACACTCCTGTAACACACAGGAGGGTCAAAAGTAACACAGTCCTGTAACACAAAAGAGGGTCGAAAGTAACCCACAGGAGGGTCAAAAGTAACACGCAGGAGTGTTGAAAGTAAGGAGGGTTAAAGTTTATACACAGGAGGGTCAAAAGTAATACACAGCAGGGTCAAAAGTAACACGCAGGAGTGTTGAAAGTAAGGAGGGTTCAAATTTACACACTGGAGGGTTGAAAGTAATACACAGGAGTGTTGAAAGTAACTTTGAAGGAGGATAAAATACAGGAGGGTTTAAAGTAACACACTCCTGTAACACAAAAGAGGGTCGAAAGTAACACGCAGGAGGCTCAAAGGAGGGTAACACAAAGGAGTGTTTAATGTAACACACAGGAGGGTTGAAGGAGGGAAAAACACAGGAGGGTTTAATGTAACACATAGGAGGGTCGAAAGTAACACACAGGAGGGTTGAAGAAGACTAACACAACGGAACCCTCCTAAAGTAACACACAGGACAGTCGAAAATAACATGCAGGAGGGTCGAAACTAATACACAGCAGGGTCAAAAGTAACACGCAGGAGTGTTGAAAGTAAGGAGGGTTAAAATTTACACACTGGAGGGTTGAAAGTAATACACAGGAGTGTTCAAAGTAACTTTGCAGGAGGATAAAATACAGGAGGGTTAAAAGTAACACACAGGAGGGTCAAAAATAACACACAGGATGGTTGAAAATAACACCCAGGAGTGTTGAAAGTAAGGAGGATTAAAACTTACACACAGGAGGGTTGAAAGTAACACCCAGG
>NW_025743820.1:1178-4090 GCF_021292245.1 Micropterus dolomieu
AGTAAAAAAAAGGACGTTCGAAAATAACATGCAGGAGGGTCCAAAGTAACACACAGGAGGGTCAAAAGTATCACGCAGGAGTGTTGAAAGTAAGGAAGGTTGAAACTTACACACAAGAGGGTCAAAAGTAATACACAGCAGGGTCAAAAGTAACACGCAGGAGTGTTGAAAGTAAGGAGGGTTCAAATTTACACACTGGAGGGTTGAAAGTAATACACAGGAGTGTTGAAAGTAACTTTGAAGGAGGATAAAATACAGGAGGGTTTAAAGTAACACACTCCTGTAACACAAAAGAGGGTCGAAAGTAATACACAGCAGGGTCAAAAGTAACACGCAGGAGGGTTGAAAGTACGGAGGGTTAAAGTTTATACACAGGAGGGTCTAAAGTAACACACAGGAGGGTGTAAAGAGAGTAACATACAGGAGGGTTGAAAATAACATGCAGGAGGGTCGAATGTAACACACAGGAGGGTTGAAGGAGGGAAAAACACAGGAGGGTTTAATGTAACACATAGGAGGGTCGAAAGTAACACACAGGAGGGTTGAAGAAGACTAACACACAGGAACCCTCCTAAAGTAACACACAGGACAGTCGAAAATAACATGCAGGAGGGTCGAAACTAATACACAGCAGGGTCAAAAGTAATACACAAGAGGGTCTAAAGTAACACGCAGGAGGGTTTAAAGAGAGTAACATACAGGAGGGTTGAAAATAACATGCAGGAGGGTCTTAAGTAACACACAGGAGGGTTGAAAGTAACACACAGGAGGTTTTAAGGTAACACACAGGAGGGTCAAAAGTAAAACACTGGAGGATTGAAGGAGGATAAAACAAAGGAGGGTTAAAAGTAACACACAGGAGGGTCAAAAATAACACACAGGAGGGTTGAAAGTAACACACGGGAGTGTTGAAAGTTAGGAGGATTAAAACTTACACACAGGAGGGTCAAAAGTAACACACAGGAGTGTTGAAAGTAAAGAGGGTTAAAATCTACACACAGGAGGGTCTAAAGTAACACACAGGAGGGTCGAAAATAACATGCAGGAGGGTCTGAAGTAACACACAGGAGGGTCAAAAGTATCACGCAGGAGTGTTGAAAGTAAGGAGGGTTCAAATTTACACACAGGAGGGTCAAAAGTAATACACAGGACGGTCGAAAATAACACACAGGAGGGTCTTAAGTAACACACAGGAGGGTCAAAAATATCACGCAGGAGGGTGTAAACAGAGTAACATACAGGAGGGTTGAAAATAATATGCAGGAGGGTCGAAAGTAACACACAGGAGGGTTTAAAGTAACACACAGGAGGGTCAAAAGTAAAACACTGGAGGATTGAAGAAGGATAAAACAAAGGAGGGTTAAAAGTAACACACAGGACGGTCAAAAGTATCACGCAGGAGGGTGTAAACAGAGTAACATACAGGAGGGTTGAAAATAATATGCAGGAGGGTCGAAAGTAACACACAGGAGGGTTAAAAGTAACACAGTCCTGTAACACAAAAGAGGGTCGAAAGTAACCCACAGGAGGGTCAAAAGTAACACGCAGGAGTGTTGAAAGTACGGAGGATTAAAGTTTATACAAAGGAGGGTTGAAAGTAAAAAAAAGGACGTTCGAAAATAACATGCAGGAGGGTCCAAAGTAACACACAGGAGGGTCAAAAGTATCACGCAGGAGTGTTGAAAGTAAGGAGGGTTGAAACTTACACACAAGAAGGTCAAAAGTAATACACAGCAGGGTCAAAAGTAACACGCAGGAGTGTTGAAAGTAAGGCGGGTTAAAATTTACACACTGGAGGGTCAAAAGTAATACACAGGACGGTGTAAACAGAGTAACATACAGGAGGGTTGAAAATAATATGCAGGAGGGTCGAAAGTAACACACAGGAGGGTTTAAAGTAACACACAGGAGGGTCAAAAGTAAGGAGGGCTGTAACACAAAAGAGGGTCGAAAGTAACCCACAGGAGGGTCAAAAGTAACACGCAGGAGTGTTGAAAGTAAGGAGGGTTCAAATTTACACACTGGAGGGTCAAAAGTAATACACAGGACGGTCGAAAATAACATGCAGGAGGGTCTTAAGTAACACACAGGAGGGTCAAAAGTATCACGCAGGAGGGTGTAAACAGAGTAACATACAGGAGGGTTGAAAATAATATGCAGGAGGGTCGAAAGTAACACACAGGAGGGTTTAAAGTAACACACAGGAGGGTCAAAAGTAAAACACTGGAGGATTGAAGAAGGATAAAACAAAGGAGGGTTAAAAGTAACACACAGGAGGGTCAAAAATTACACACAGGAGGGTTGAAATTAACACACGGGAGTGTTTAAAGTTAGGAGGATTAAAACTTACACACAGGAGGGTCAAAAGTAACACGCAGGAGTGTTGAAAATAAGGAGGGTTAAAATTTACACACTGGAGGGTTGAAAGCAACACACGGGTCGAAAGTAACATGCAGAAGGTTCAAAAGTAACACACAGGAGGGTTTAAAGTAACACACTCCTGTAACACACAGGAGGGCCAAAAGTAACACAGTCCTGTAACACAAAAGAGGGTCGAAAAAGTAAGAAAGTAAAAAAAAGGACGTTCGAAAATAACATGCAGGAGGGTCCAAAGCAACACACAGGAGGGTCAAAAGTATCACGCAGGAGTGTTGAAAGTAAGGAGAGTTGAAACTTACACACAAGAGGGTCAAAAGTAATACACAGCAGGGTCAAAAGTAACACGCAGGAGTGTTGAAAGTAAGGAGGGTTCAAATTTACACACTGGAGGGTTGAAAGTAATACACAGGGGTCGAAAGTAACATGCAGAAGGTTCAAAAGTAACACACAGGAGGGTTTAAAGTAACACACTCCTGTAACACACAGGAGGGTCAAAAGTAACACAGTCCTGTAACACAAAAGAGGGTCGAAAG